>NW_017306725.1:10240-81535 GCF_000935625.1 Nanorana parkeri
TCCACTGAAACCGCCCTCCTAAAACTCACCAATGACCTAATAACCGCTAAAAACTACGGCCACTAATCCTTACTCTTGCTATTAGACCTTTCTGCTGCTTTTGACACTGTTGACCACCCGCTGCTCCTCAAAAAACTCCACTCGCTTGGCCTACAAGACTCTGCTCTCTCATGGTTCTCCTCCTACTTATCTATGCGCTCCTTCAGTGTCACCTACAATTCTAACTCCTCCCCTCCTCTTTCTGTAGGGGTCCCCCAAGGCTCTGTCATTGGACCCCTCCTCTTCTCCATCTACACCTCCTCCCTTGGTCAACTAATAGCCTCACATGGCTTCCAATACCATCTCTATGCCGATCACACTAAAATTTATATTTCCACTCCACAACTCTCCACCCTCAGTGTCCTTGCGTGTCACTAATCTACTAAATGACATATCAGTCTGGATGTCACAACATTTCTTAAAACTCAACCTTTCAAAAACTGAGCTCATGATATTTCCTCCACCCCGTGCACCTTCCCCCAACATTTCAGTTGTGATTGATAACACAACTATCCAAACCTCCCCCCATGCCAAGGTTCTAGGTGTCATCCTTGACTCGGAGCTCACATTTCTTCCCCACATCCAATCGCTATCCAAATCTTCTCCAGGACTTCTCTAGAGTCTCTCCCATCCTCTGGAACTCTTTACCTCAACTTCTCCGTCTGTCTCCCACCTTGACTGCCTTTAGGCGTTCCCTAAAGACTCATCTCTTCAGGGAAGCCTACCCCACCTCGACCTAACCACTGAACCTTCACATTCTCAAATAATTCATCCCCACACATCTACCTCCTCATGTATCATTTCCCCCTCCTCTTTCAGATTGTAAGCCCTCAGGGGCAGGGCCCTCCTTACCATCTTGTCTTGAATTGTATTGTAACTGTAATGTCTTCCTTATATTGTAAAGCGCTGCGCAAACTGTTGGCGCTATATAAATACTATGTAATAATAATAATAATACAGTGCAAAGGTCAGGATTATATAACATACAGCAGTGCATTTATTAGGACTGAGTAATGTGCAGTACAACATAGCATACAGAGGGCTGTATAATGTACACCCTAGCATATAAAGTGCAGTCCAGTGCTCTTATTTTGTTGGCAGTCAGGGGTGAGTGCCCCAATTTTTTGGTGGATAGTGGTGGGTGCCCCTGATTGTTCGTGGTCAGTGGTGAGTGTCCCCTAATGTTGGAAGTCAGTGGTAAGCGCCCCCATTTTGATGTTAGGTAGTGGTGAGTGCCCTTGTTTATCAGTGGTCAGTAGTGAGTGCCCCATAAAGTTGGCGTAATTTGATGTAATCTGTTCATCAAATTACGCCAGATTTTGCTACACTGTATTTTTTATGTCAGATGGGATGAGGGGAAAAAGAAAAGGCATGTCAGTGTAATAACAAAATACAATGATGGCACCAAAATAGTGTGAACCTCCATGTACTTAGTGTATAGTGGTTGTGTAGGCATACATCTGTTCTTCCTCTATGTTCATGAAAGTGAGAATAGAATAGAATATAAAAGGAATCTGTATCAGCTCAGTATAAATATGTAAAGTTAAGATCACTGTCCCAAATGACAAGCGAGCTGCTTTTCTGGATGCTGTGATGGAGGAGAAAAATCTTGCTTTAAACCTATGGTAGGCCAATGAGGATTTTATAAATAAAAAATAAGCTAGATTTAAAAAAAATGGATATGTGACATTAGGCATAATTAGATCCCCGGGAACATAAAATAAAAATTTTTTTTAATACTACTCACCTGATTCCTGGATCCAACATGTGTAGCCTCCCGTCTCCCACGCTGTTCTTCTGAGAAGATACGCTATTAGCGTAGCGGGAGTGATGCAAAATGCGCAGCCGCCTTCCCCGCTATGCTAATAGTGTATCTTCTCAGACGCTGCACACTGCGCAACTGTATGGCACGCCACTGTATGGCACGCCACTGTATGGCACGCCACTGTATGGCACGCCACTGTATGGCATGTACTGGTGTTGGGTGTGTCAGGTGTTTAGACACAAAAAAAAGTCAGGCAAATGCTCATTATATCAAGAGGAAAGAGCTGAAAATGTAGATATAATCACTGCATCATACAACTACAGTATCAGTCTTAGGGTATTGCAGAGTAACCCTGAAGAAATTAACGTTTGGCTGCGTAGAAGAAGAAAGGCTTTGCAGATCTGCAATGACCATTATAAGTATTATAACTAATTTCAAATTAGTTTTTCTTTTTTAATGGAATGTGTTTCAGTGTCACATTATGAAGTCTATTATATTATAAATACCTTCAGTGATCATACTCTGAGCCAACCATTGGACCCCAATCACTGCGACTATGGATTCGCCTTAGACACATAAGCACTAGATGCAGAAAAGCATTCAATGTCAGTGGAGTCCCAGGCTACATAGTTACATAGTTACATAGTTACATAGTATTTGAGGTTGAATAAAGACATTAGTCCATCAAGTCCAACCTATTAGGATCTCATTCTAGGAGTACCCGTACCCCTGTATATTACGGTCCCTTAAGAAATCATTCCCTCATACCTCATACCTGCACTGTTCTCTTGGTGGGGGTCAAAACCTATGAGACGGCCTGTGGCTTTAGATGTGGCCGGTATGCTGGGGGCAATGTTCACATCAACATGCTGCAATTCAAAACTAAGCAAACACTTAAATAAGCACTTGTATGCATTTGCCTATTTGGCTCAAAACACTCTTTCTGATCTGGTGTCAGTGAAAGACTCAGCACATGTTCCTCTTGAAACCCATGTGTAGGAAAGTAATTTTAGTACTATTTAGATGACTGAGACTAAATTAAATTAACATCTTTATTAAAAAGGTTTGGGAAAAAAATTACATATATGGGGTCTATTCACGAAGCTACCGAAGGATCTAGCCATAGCTTCGGCCGATCCTTCGGCTTGCTTCGGACTGGCCGAGCGGCCGGCCATTGGCCGGCCGACAGCCTGCTTTTGACAGCTGGGCGGAGCCCATCCGTGAACACAATAACCCAAAGCCACAGGGGCGTATCCACCGCAAGGCAAACAAGGTGTTTGCATTGGGCTGCACTTTGCGGTTGGGGGGCGCCCCCAAATCATTGCAGTGAGCAAGGCTGCCTAATGAGGCAAATTAGGCAGCCGCTCTTTATGGCTCCCGGCCACCCAATTTTCCTCAGCGCTAAAAAAAATGAAGTGGGTCAGGGAGCAGAAAGGCAAGACAAGAGGCTCCGGGGCTGTCAGTGTGTACAGTGAGCAGCACTTCTACATTCACAGCCGCTGCTGTCCTCCCTTCTTCCAGTGTGGGCTTTGCTGGAGGTGAAGCATCTGACCAGTGACCAGGCTGCACCTACTATGGAGACAAGCATGTATCATGGCCTGGGGAGGGCTTGGATTCTGAGTATTCCCTGAGTGTTCTTCTGCGTTTACTTCCAAGTCCACTGTTTTGCTAATTCCAGAGCCCAGTGCGTCCCTAAATGCAGAGTCCAGTGCGTCACTAAGTGCAGAGCCCAGTGCGTCACTAAGTGCCGAGTCCAGTGCGTCACTAAGTGCAGAGTCCAGTGCGTCAATAAGTGCAGAGCTCAGTACGTCACTAAGTGCGGAGCCTAGTGCATCACTAAGTGCAGAGTTTGAGGTGGGCTCCACAAGGTCTCAGGTGGGCTATGCGGGGTCACAAGAGATCCTACAGCCTACCTGAGACCCCAGCTTCCCTGCTACGCTACTAACGCAACCTGGCAGAAACTGTATCCAGCGTGCACACTGTATCCAGCGACTGACAGGTTACGCAAAATGTCTTATACAGGAAGGGGTGGGGCAAATTTAGATCGGGGGAGGCGCCTGAGTATAGTCTTGCCTAGGGCAGCACAAAACCTAAACACACCACTGCAAAGCCGAACCAGTTGTGGTCTCCTCTCTAACTCAGAAAACAGAACAATTGATCATCTCTTATAAAGAAGATTTCTATCAAGTTTGGACAGTTTATTATTGTTATTTTTTATCTCTTTATTATCTAGGCCTCCTTCAGACGAGCGTGAACATCTGTACAGCGTGCACACTCGTAAAAAGAACCAATCCCAAAAAGGACAGGTCCTGCTGTAATTGTGAGCAGCAGACTGTTCTTCCCTATGGGAGGATGCAAGCCCATGCAGCTACAAACAGTCACACGCACACCTGAACCTGCACGTACGTGAAGGTCCCGGTGCCCGCACTTGAAAGCAGACAGTGTGCCACTGTACGCTATATGCTGACAGCACAGAGCTGCGCTGCAGCTGGGAAAGATCCCAACAATATTGTCGGGATTCACCCCGCTGATTGACAGCTGAGTCTGCCTCTCTAGAACCAGAGCCAGCTGTGCCTGCCCCCTCCCCTGTCTGTCCCTCCAATGAGCGCTGAAGGAACAGAGAGGGCAGGGTAGAATCCGTGCAGGGAGCAGTGACTAATGGTCACTATTCTCTACAGGGAGAAGACTGTGAGCTAAGCGATCAGGGGATCGCTTAGCGATGAGAGTTCATGTTGGCTCTCCATCTATAGAGCCAACGTGTAACAGCTGCAGTGTCACGCGCCAGCTCAAACTATTGGGAAGAGTACATTTTGCTTTCCCAAAACTTCTTCTTTAATCACATATTAATAATAATGAATTATTTATTACTTAACAATAATTATAAAAATATTATAAGATACGAAAATTAATAATTCATTTTCGTATCTCATATCTGCCTGGAGTTCATCTTTGAAGAACTTCCCATGCAACAGCTCGCCTGCCAACATGAACTCTCTTAGCTGTCCGGAACACAATTCCGAAAACAGTCCTCTACAGGACATCCAAAATGCACCGCAAAAGAGTTCAAATAACACGCAAAGCATTATTTTATCACAATAACCAATAGAATAATGTCTTCACGTACACATACCACAGACTAGAGTGAGTATGCAAGATTCCAGCTTCTGTGAATTGCATGTTTCATGAAGTCAAATAAAGAGCGATAACAAAAGAATTGGTAAACAATCTAATAGTCCCATAATGCTGAGCTTGTGAATTGGCCCTGTATCATTAATGGAATCACAGTAAAAATGATACTTGTGTGGTCAACATTAGACGAGCAATAGAGAATGACATGTACTGAAACAATTCTACTTTATGAAAGAACAGACCAATTCAGATTATATTATTTTTCTGAGAGTTAATATCATACCTTCTTAATCCTATAAACAGTACTTTGTGTTTACTTTCATTGTGATGTAATGATTTCCTGCTATGCGATCTAGCAATCTCCAGGGTGATTTCAGCCACCTCACAGGGACCCTGTGTGTGCAATACCCACACAGGTTTGTTTGTTTTCAGCATGCTTTGAGAGCACTCCACATCTTAGGAGGAAAGAAGTCAAGTGCTGGGACCTCCCAGGGAACATTCTTCTTGCTACAAGAAATGATTATGACATTCCTAAACTGTATTGAACAACGGCATGTTTACAAAAGTGAAACCATCATTTACTGGATACGAAATTAGCTAATTAAGACCAATATCTGCTGTCGTAAAGGTACTAATATAGGAACAAGTGTATTAACAAGAACATTTCTTGTTTTTCAAACAGAATCTTTGTTTTATTTTTAAAACCCAATCAAACTTTCAGTTCAAATCATCTATTGAAGCTTGTACCACATCACTGGTGTCCCACCCAATGTCAGCCCCGTCTGATGCATTTCACACAATCACAGGCTTAGTCTTAGAGTAATGTCTACAAATAAGTCCGTGATTTGATGAAACGCGTCAGTAGGGCAGACCTTGGGCAGGACACCAGTGATGTGGTACAACTTTTAAAAAACGATTCCAGTGGAACCCGGTGTGCGACCAGCTTTTCTTCTGTTTCTATGGGCTCAAATTCAAGCAAGGACTTGCTTCTGGCGGCAAGCATCCGACTCATTCCTTCTAAGAGCAGTGCTTCTATTGTTTGTTCTCTGGTCATTTGTGGACTTTGCCTTGGAGCTGGAATGAGCTCCTGCTCAGTTTGAGCAGCCAACAGCCAAGGATTTACAGTAGAACTAAAGCCAAAACCTTTTTTTTTCAGTTTTGGATAGGATAGGATAAGGGATTGTTGTAACCTGTATCAGCTTTTTATTTATTATTTTGCCATCTGTGACTCATTGGGAAGATTTCCCTTCAGTTCCTGTCTGATAGCCGTAACACGAAGAGGGAGTTAGTCCATTTATTATTTTGCCATCTGTGACTCATTGGGAAGATTTCCCTTCAGTTCCTGTCTGATAGCCGTAACACGAAGAGGGAGTTAGTCCATTTATTATTTTGCCATCTGTGACTCATTGGGAAGATTTCCCTTCAGTTCCTGTCTGATAGCCGTAACACGAAGAGGGAGTTAGTGTTTGGTGGTCAGCAGGGTTACCAGAACTACTGTCCCCATGGAAGATTGCACACCTATTCCTGTTCTGATGATAGCCCAATGTGGGATTTCCTTTTACTTTCAGTGATAATTGTCACCAGGAGAAACAGAGAGGGTGAATCTCCCTAATGTGCACACAGACCACAATAAAAACCTGACAGGTGTTCTAATCCTTCTTCACCATATCCAAAACTTAAGAAAGTTTTGGCTTCAGTTGCGCTTTAAGTCATTATCAATAGTTTGAACTCTATATTTTTTAATAAAATGATACCTGGCAGGCACTTTCTGTTATAAGGTGACAGCACTCTGTGACTGCCTCCCATTTGTGTCCCTGCGTTGTCACTCTACAAACAAGATGCCACCAGCAAACTGAAATGTATGTCCACACAAACATTCTTTATTGACGCATAATGTCTTAAAGATGGCCATCTTTATGACAATATGCGTCAATAAAAGACTTTGTTTGGACATAGATTTCGGTGTGCTGGTGGCATCTTGTTCGTAGATGGACCATCCACAGTCATTTCAGCACCCCCTTTATAGAGGGGTCTACCGGTAAGGAGTGCGGTGGGATTCCCAAGGGGCCTGTGTTGCCACACAGGCTTTGGATTGAGACTACAAGTGAACATTTCAGCATACATTGCACAGGCATTATCTTCTGAGAATGCCATGTAGCCATCACTCTAGGTCATTGATATAAACGGGAAGTGCCTGCAAAGAGGCTACAGCAGATTAAATATTTATTATTTTAATACATGACAGCTAATTACTTCTTTACACATTGCTTTGGTAAACGTGATGTCAGTCAGTTAGGGTTTACATCTACTTTGATACTGACTGCATCCTGATTCGTTCAGGCAGAAAATGCTGACTTTAAAAGGAATATCTGTAGAGCACATCATCTGTGTTTCTACTATTACTATATTAGGCAGTATGTCAAGGTGTGTCACATTTTGGTAGGTGTAGTGGGTGCAATCTCATGAAGACGCTAACAATTCTCAAGGGGATGTTATAGGATTCCTGCAGAGGCCTGTCATTTTTAGTTACACCCCTGTGCATGTCCCTTGACATTGTATTCAAATACAGTATTCTCAGGTACGAGTGCATAGATTTCACTCACTTCCGCATTTTTTTAAATTAATTAAATGGTTTTGTGATGTTTGTTGTGAATGCCATGTAAGGAAAATTGAAAGCTTTTTTATGCATATCATCTCCTTTTTAGTCAATACAAGAAATAGCAGGTTATTAATCATTCTGTGTTGTAAGTTTTCACCAAAATTAATGTAAAAAAGGCAAGGAAGAGCCTGCCAAAGGTTAATGGCCAGGCAGGATCAATGGATAGGTAGATTATCTAATGTCTATGCACCTAGCTGAAAAGAAAGAGACTGAACACTCAGATAATACGCAGCTTACATTTTGTATTTTCATTAGACTGAAGTTTCACCACTTAGGCTTCATCTGGTATACAGACATCAGAACAACATAACCTTTTATAAAGGGGTGTAAACTATGACAAGCAAGTTGTTATTGGTCTTTTTCATTACAACTCCTCCAGTAGTATACAGTATGTATAGGTGGAGTGCTGGGTCCAAATCAGAATGTTAGCTTATAAATCGGGGTGCTCTGCGGGATGCCTAAGATGCCAGTGATATCAATAAACGACGAGAGCACCACAAATGTAGAGAGCAAATTTTGCATCTCATTTGGAAACCAAGGACCCAGAGTATGGAGGAAGAATGGAGAGGCACACACTGCAAGATGCTTGAAGTCCAGTGTGAAGTTTCCACAGTCTGTGTTGATTTGGGGAGCCATGTCATCTGCTGGTGTTGGTCCACTGTTGGTCCACTGTGCTTCATTAAGTCCAGGGTCAACGCAGCCGTCTACCAGGAGATTTTGGAGCACTTCATGCTTCCTTCCGCAGACGAGCTCTATGGGGATGCTGACTTCATTTTCCAGCAGGACTTGGCACCTGCTCACACTGCCAAAAGCACCAAAACCTGGTTCAATGACCGTGGAATTACTGTGCTTGATTGGCCAGCAAACTCGCCTGACCTGAACCCCATAGAGAATCTATGGGGCATTGCCAAGAAAAAGATGAGAGACATGAGACCGAACAATGCAGAAGAGATGAAGGCCGCTATTGAAGCATCCTGGTCTTCCATAACACATCAGCAGTGCCACAGGCTGATCACTTCCATGCCACGCCGCATTGAGGCAGTAATTGCTGCAAAAGGGGCCCAAACCAAGTACTGAGTACATATGCATGCTTATACTTTGCATGTAATGAGTCTATCTCATATTTTAGTTTCACCCTTTTAGTTGCATTAGTGAAATAAAAGAACTTTTGTACCATATTCTAATTATTCGAGTTTCACCTGTATGTCACGTACGGGGACTGTTTGAGTTCATTAATGCAATCTGTATCTACCAAAAGCAGCTTTCCCAGCAACTCTGCTCTGAAGTCGCCTACACTTCCCATTTTGGCCTGTTCTGAAGAAAAAGTAAGTTTCACAGAGAGTGGCACCAAAACAGGAGGTATTTACTAAGACATGGACTGGGGGCCACAGGCAGTATTCACTTGTTTGTCACTTTGCTTGTGAGTTCCTTTCTCAGATGCCTTGTAGCAATAACTGACTTAATAAAAGGATAACTGCATCTGTGCATTACAACATTCTGATGCTGTGCATTTGCAATTGCAGAGCTGCACCTGTGTATTAGAACACCACTAAAGTAGAC
Organism: Nanorana parkeri; assembly: GCF_000935625.1. Taxonomy (NCBI): domain Eukaryota; kingdom Metazoa; phylum Chordata; class Amphibia; order Anura; family Dicroglossidae; genus Nanorana; species Nanorana parkeri. Next base: position 19,393 of record NW_017306725.1, read on the forward strand.
CTTGTGTCTTTCATGTATTGCCTTTAAGCATCATGTTTTAATTGGGTGGAGGTCAGTAGCTGTGCAGAGGTTCCAGCGTACCTAAGCAATGTGTTATAGCTGTTATCAAGACCAGAAGACAAAATTCCAGGAAAGAAGATTAGGAGTGAGTTTCTTGTTACTTAATGCAACTAGCAGTTTTGGGTTAAGCTCCACATTAGTGTAGAGTTTAGCCATGAATTATATGCACTTAACCTCCTGAGTGGTAGTTCAAATTTACAATAAGTTTTCATTACCAGTTCTCAGTGTTTCAGTTATTTGGATAAATTCTGATTATTTTGTTATAGATATGTATATACCCAAATACTGTAACTACTATTTCAAATTTGAAAATTCCGATAGTGTTAAAATGTGTGTGAATTGCTAAGATATTCATCCTGTGCTCTTCCACCTTTATGTCTTACACTTGACCAAGTGAGCACAACTGAAGTCAAAGAAAGAGCATCACTTTCTGCATTTGTATTGATTTATGTTTTTGTGGTTTCCTGTTAACCTTTGAACATGTTTATGGCTGGAGGTGAACCACAATTGCTTGCTTGTTCACTTAACCAATTTCTATGAAGCAGGATGCACATGTGATTACACAAGATCTGATCTTAGAGGAAATGTGCCAACCTGCAAGAAGGTTCTCATATCTATATTTTTGAGAATTTACAACACTTTTATTTCATACATTTTTTATATGGCAGCTAGCAACAATGTCAAAAACTATAAACACTTCAAAAGAAAATGTGGAAGAGTTTTTAGGGACAAGTGATTCATTTTATTCTTTTTATGAACACATTTTTACTTTTCATGCTACAACAGAAAATAAACATAGCAACAAGAAATCATCACAAAAATGCAACGTATATACATTTACATATTAGCAATTGTGTGCCCACTCATTACATTGGTAATTTCCTTGAATGGCAATTGTAAATAGTAGCAAGCAACACATTACATTCAATTTGGATGTAGATTTGATTTTAGAGGTCTGGGGATTAGGAGTTGTGGTCAAATCCAAGAGAACTGATCACATGTTTCAGTTCTTATTGTACAATCTACTGAGTTTAGATAAAATTGTACTGCAATAAAAAGGTATGTGGGCTCACATAACATCTAACACATCCATAAAATTAGCATGTAGCCTATGAAATGTTTGGATAGGTTAAAGCAGAACTCCGGGTAAAAGGTTTATTAACCCTTGCAGTGGGACAATCCCCTCACTGCAAGGTTTAAGTGCTTATTTTTGCCTAGGGTCAAAAATAAAAAAAGTTATACTCACCCGATCCTCGGAGACGACTTGCTCTTAGACCGGTCCCTGGAGCCTCTCTCCCCCTCCTCTACAGCAGTCTAAGGATCCTTGAGGATCCTCAGTGCCTGCGGCCCGCTCCAGTCACATCAGAAAATATAGTGCTTGCAGCATTTTTGCTGACCGGACCACAGGCATTGATGTGCCTTGCGTTCCCGTGGGGCCGATCGCATTGCGGTCCAGAGGGCGTGGCCGCGGTGCCATTCACTTCACTGCACTGCACGCCCCCTCCTGCCCCACAACAAACTGAGCCGGCCGCAATCCGATCCTATGCATTACGGCCATAATCGGGCTGAAACATACTGAGGATGGTGTAAACGAGGTCTCAAACATCAAGAAGTGGCATCCATTGTATGGGATTTCGTCAGCATTTGAAAAAGTTTTAAACATGTTTAACTGTAATATCACTTTAAAGTCCATATAATTAGCATAGTACCCATGTTGGAGGTGAATGTTTCAATATCCTGATTTATAAAATAAATGTATGCATGGTGTTTTTGTTAAATCAAAAGGAGATCTCATGATCAGGACAAGCAGTTTGAACATCTTCTTTTAACAACATCAACTTACCCAATATATATATTTTGTAGCATTCAACTTAACCTTAATAGATTGTGCAGTTAAGTTGCAACATATGTGGTCAGCCTAATATGCATGTTGTGAGTGTAACAATATCCTGAATCGTTCAGTAAATGTATGTGGAATGTTTTGTAGTACATCCAAAGCTAGTTACACATTACAATCTTGTTGTGTGATTTCTTTAGTTGTATCAACAACTGTGTAGCGAAAGAGCCCTTATAGTACGCAGTTGTTGATAAATCAAAACGATTTACAGAGATTATAACATGTGACCAGCTGGATACACATCTTAAAACTACAGATTTAAAAGGAAGAGCAAAGAGAAGGGAAACTACCATGGATTACAGTAAGGCACACATTACACTATTGTTTTATGTTAAAAAATCTGAGGCTTTAATGTCACTTTAAGTGTTCTACTCACCCGAACTGAAGAGCCAGCTAGCTGCATACTCTGGTCCCTGAATTCTGTCTCCTCCTCCACTGCAGCGATGGTGTGTCCTTTGGCATTCTCATGTTATATACACTGTGTATAGACTGTGATGAGTCAAGGATCCTTAAACCGCTGCAGCAGAGGGGGAGTGAGCCTCCAGCAACCAGTCTAAAAGCAAGCCAGATCCGAGGATCAGGTAAGCATAACTTTTTTTTGTAAGCATCTGGACAAAAACGAGCACTTTACCCTTGCAGTGCGGGGGTAACCCCACTGCAAGTGTTAAGAACACTTTTGCCCTTTTGAGTTCTTCTTTAACTTTTACTTACACATTATTTTTTTACCTAGAGTTGTGCTTTGATTCATAATGATATTGCAGCTATTGATTCTCTTGGGGCTGAATTACTAAACAGCTCTCTCTCACTTTCTTCGGGAATCCAATTAGTTGTGAGAGAACCAACCATTTAATTGAATGGAAAATGATCAGCATTGTTCTAATGATAGAGCAGTGAAATATTATTTTGTGTTAATCAAATGAAGTGAAAAGCACCAGGCCATTAAATGCCTGACGTAGTCCATGTCTGACATATATTTGAGATATATGAATCTATATGAATCTGTGTTTTGTAGCTCCCAGAAGTATTACATTGCATGACAGGGTGTAGCCCACTTCCCCTTTCTACTGTACTGCTATCTTAAAGTAGAGGACAGGAAATGCTCAGTGTGACGTGGAAACCATTTTCACAAGTAAATAATGGTCACAGAGTTTCTGCTCTTACTACTGAATTCTGACATATGGTTATCTGAAAAAAGAAAGTGTGAATATAAAAGTAATCACTAGCACAGATTAATATTTAAGATATTAAGGCCTGCAGCTTTTCTCAAACATGTTTTTCTTAAATACAAACTGAAGTCAGAACCTCTGCACCTTATACACATATAACCTATTAGAAACCTCTGCATGTGTTTATATAGAAGGGTCTATTTGATGTGCAGATTAAGAAAAACTAAACTAAACTAAAAGCACAAAAACTAAAAGCACTAAACACAAAAAGGTTTATTTTAAATCCAGCAACATAATGTCCCATGCTATGCCCTTAAAGCTAATCTACAGTGGTCTTTTCATGAATGGTTACTCACTTAAATTTTATAGAAACATTTGAATGATTCATATGTATTTCCTATATGTACATAAATGTTTAATACTGGGTGCTTCCATGTTTCAGAGTGTGTAGTGCATGCTGGGCTGCCTAATGGGAAACCCCAGTATTAGCTCAGAGCTTGTTGACTACTACTAAAGTCTGAAGATCTAGACAGCACTAGCTCTACTGGCAGAGGAGGGGTCTGTGCTTTCTCTCAGTCATTCAAATGTATGTGTGTGTATGTGTGTGTGCGTGTGTTTGTATTATCTAAAATGTTGTCTGTATTCACAAGACAGCGATAAACCAACTAAATCCTGAAGTACCAGTCTTGTATTCTCCACCTGCTGACTGCAAATCGGTACATACTTTATATTTATTAGACATGTGCGATTCGTTTAGTTCCTAATTGAAATTCGGACGAATATTCAGAATGAGTTTATGTTGTTAAATGTTCAAATAATAAAAAAACAGCGTGGAGTCCCCTCCCCTATTTATACCAGACACTTTTTATTTTTAGTGTTGGGGTATCCCCAAAAACCCCTTATCAGACCCTTGATCCGAGCAGTAGCCTGGCAGAACAAGAAGGGGGGGACGAGAGTGCACTCCCATCCTGCACCATACAAGGCCACACGCCCTCAGCATAGGGAGGGTGATTTGCTGGGTGGATGCCCTGGCAAAGCACCTTGTCCCCATGTTGATGAGGACAAGGGTCTCTTCCTCACAACCCTGGGCTGGTGTTTGTGGGGGTCTGTGGCAGGGAGGCTTATAGGTCCCTTTCATAAAGGGACACCCAGATGCCACACCCCCTCTTGAATAAATAAGGGGTACTTTCTACCCTTATTATTCACCAAATAACAGTAAAAATAGTAAATACACGCACAACAATGAAGTACAATGCCCTTTATTTCAAAAAACCACAACACAAGTCCTTTCTTAAAAACCCCCCCAAAAAATGTCCATCGATGTAATCCATACGTCAGTTACGTCATCCAGCGATGTAGATCCACATCAACCATGATGGCCAACAGCCGCCGACTCACCACTGACGTGTATGATCCCAGCCGCAAAAGTACAGCTCTGCTCCTGAAGACAAAGGGGCAGAGTGAATCATGACATCACTGGACTTGTTCCGCCTATTTCTCTATATTCCATTAGGGGACCGAGAGCTGTCACGGAATGTAAACAAATTGGTGTAACAAGTCCGATGATGTCACAACTTGCTCAGCCCCTTTGCTGAAATACAGGAGCAGAGTTGTCATTTTGCTGCCGTTGTTGGTCGGGTTTAGTTATGGCGGCGGGCACCTGGGATTTTTTTCTTACGGTGAGTCAGTGGCGGTGGTCCATTGTGATTGACGTGGATCGACATTGCTGGACAACATGATTGACGTTTGGATTATATCAATGGATATTTTTTGGTGTTTTTTTTAATAAAGGAATTGTCAAAAACTGTGTTGTTTTTTTTTCAAAGGATTTTTTGTAAAGTGTGGATTTTATTATTTGCTATTAATAAGATAGCAAATGAAAAACTTTACACCATAAAAAAATCCTTTGTTTGAAAAAAAAAATAAAAGTTAAAAAAATAAACATATAGAATTTCTACTTTGCTGCAACCAATGTTTGTCCATAACTATCTAACACATCCGAAATGAACAAAAACTTCTGATTTGTCCAAATCTGAATAAGGAAACAAATTGGATTTCGGACCCGAATCCCAAAAAAGGAAGTAATGTAAAAGCTTAAAAGAAACTAACCAAAATAAATGTTTTGCCGGCCCACATGTCTAATATTTATTTACAATATTTCATATTGATTTAACTAAACAAATGTATTATTTACTTATAACGCATAATGAAAGAAAACATCTGTCTCTGATTAGAATAAAAGGTTTTGGAAGAATGTGTTTTCTTAAAGCGAACCCCTCATATGAAAGCGCAACCATTAATTATACCAATGTGCAAATATAAATACATACAGTATTACCCTTGCATCATCCATTTGATGTCCTCATTTTCTAATGCTCCTTTCCGCCCACTGTTGTGGGGTCAATGGTGTCCAGCTTCTTCTTGTGTTTTCTGTGATTTTATCCAGATCTCTGGAAGAACTCATTATAAGAATGTACACAAAGGTTGAGCTTGAATTTGAGTAAATTATAATTTAAATTGCAAAGTTAGAAAGCAAAGAGACGTTTAACACAGGAGATGTCATCCATCACCAATCAGCTTCTCTCTTGCATTTTCAAAACTTAACTAAACAAACTGAAGACCGAAGCTGATTGGTTGCCCTGGGCAACTGCTCCAAATTCTATCTGCTCCAGTTTTGATAACAAGCAAGCGTTGTTTGTTCTACCTGTTTATATCTCTGTTTATATCTCTGCTACTACTTTGTTACCTGTCTACTTGAAGTAACCAGTTCTGCCATGTCAAATCATATAATGAAGATAGAAACCTGTACAGGACATACTTTGCATAAGATCAGCTTCCTTATATCCATGTTCCCCACATAAGCAATAATGACTTACTGATTGGGCCTGAGTGATCACAGACAATTTAGGGTTAAAAATTCGCAGTTTACAATTATTTCCACACAGGGAGCCAATGTGCATGATGCCTTTGACATTTCAGTCACAGGCAAGGTTTTATTTTAACATCTGACATTTCTAATGTATAACAGTGTATGTATGACAGTGGTTATATTTCAAACTATTATATGTTATTATATAGTGCTTAATGACATATTCACACAAAGGGCTATGCTTATAAAGGATTTGCCAGGATATTCATCCAACATTCACCAAATACATTTATTGACATTAGGCAATATCTGTTCATGCATCAGAAAAGGTGCTTACTATAACATACCTCCTATGTATAAAAGGGTGAATGTTACCTTTCCTGAACTTTTACCCACCATTACCTAATGTATTTGAAATTAAAATTCTCCAAGGTAAGGTGATGATTCATTGCATTTTATCATGAAAATCCAATGGTTGCATATAAAGAGCACTGAACCTCTACAGGTTTAACACTTCTATGAGTTTTCTTTTTTACTTCTGTTTTTAAACAAATTAAAACAAATACAAAATAAACACTATGTGGTCTATTCACGAAGCAGCCAAAGGATCTAGCCGTAGCTTCAGCCGATCCTTCGGCTAGCTTCGGCCCTAGGACCCCTTCGGTTCAGTAGAACCTAAGGGCTGCTGTATCGGCTATTCACAATAGCCCGTACAGCTCCTGAACTTAGCCGAGCAGCTCAGTCAAGCCGAAGGCACATGCCTCGGCTCGGCTGAGCCGCGCTGAAAGCTGAAGCTGGCCGAGCCGACAGCCTGCTTCTGACAGCTGGGCGGAGCCAGCCGTGATCTTACTCCTGGCTCCGGCCACTTGCAGAGAGATCAGCATCCTTGATTACCAGCTAACCAGGGACACTGATCTCCAGACAGCCTAACTCTCCTGGGCACTCCGGGAGTCTGCCGCTCCCGGCCACCAAGGAGAGAAACACTGCTTTTTATGTTAGCCGAACAGCGTTCGGCTCACTTCGCTTTAGGTCGGTCATTCACTCAGCTGCCTACAGCAGCTGAGTGAATAGACCCCTATGTCAGCAAGTCAACACAGCCCCTTCCGTGTTAAAAATGGTCCTCTTGCCTTTCAGCATTGGAAAGGTGCTTTGAAAGGGTTCCCCAAAAAAGGATACTCCCTTCCAAAGCACTGGTGCTCAATTCTGACAGACACGTGGGTCCTTTGGCACACCCAAAGGCAAGGAAAGGGTGTTGCAGGGGAGGTGCTTAGGTGCCAACTTACCTTCCCTCTCCCATGGGGGACAATGGGAGAGGGACAGGTAGTCACCCATTCATTTGTGAAGTGTAAAAGAAAATGTTGCTAATTTAAAAACACATACCTTCCAGGTTCCAGTGGCATCTCCTGGTGTGTTTGCCAATGCAATTTGAAGGAAGTTGGTACAGGCCCTCTCCTACCTCAATTCTTAACCTCTGCTTTAAACATAAGAGCAATCCTGGTGTTTTTTTATAATCTCTTAAAAGTAGCCTGTGGCATCACTGACTGTAAGCTCATATTTGGTATGAGTTCAAATATAACTAAAGAGGTTATTGTTTTAAACATGATGACAGGCACTTACAAGCACCAGATATTTGCACACCTGTGTGTTAGTTTAGCCACCTTTAAGCACCTCACAGACTCACTTTATGGATCTATTCACTGACACAATTTAGGGCACAATCTGCCATAAACAAATTCTTGAAGATGGTGCATTGTATATATCCAACATGCTGGTTTGGAACAATGAGTTTAGAATATTAAGAAATAAAAATAAATTGTACTGGGACACCACTTTCTTGTAAACACTGTTTTCAACCACAGAAATATTCCACCATGCAAGGCCAAGTAGGCCAGTTACACTGTTCATTTCCTGACCAACAAGGGGCCCAGTTTATTGTTGCTTCCAGTCAACTAGTTTCTTCTGTTGGCTGAAGGGTCAGACAGTTTGCACTAACAATAGTTCCCATTTGTTTGTCCTATTTATAGAAGCAAAGCTGTCAAGTTGAAGGCTCTATTTTAGCTCAAAAACATTGCATTGTGTCATACAGAAACAAATCCATACACTAGTATGCAAGGGTGCGTGGTCTGCCTGATTGTTATTGTCAGAGGTCAGTGTGTTATGAAATCATTATGAGGACCAGTGGTAAACCCAGCTCAGCATGGTGCAAAATGCTGTACAGGTCACTGGATCTCGTTCAGTTTTTTATGAAATACATAAAATGCTATATGCCGATGAAACTGGAACCAACATGTCAGGATGTTTTTAGAATAAATTAATTTGTTTTCTCAAAGCAAAGCTCTTATATCAGTGTGAACCTGGCATAGTATATAAATGAAACTCCAAAATACACTTTTAGAGTTTCATTAGTTAATTTGTATGCATCCCATACAAATTTAACACAGCAGCTGGGTGTAGGTTTATCAACATAGCGCAGGTCCGCTTGATTATATATACTAGCATAGTATATGTATGTCCCATAGGTTGATTATACTTTGAATTAAATTAAAAAATGACTTGCAAACTTAAGCACAGAGAACGTTGAAACTTCCGTATTGTATATAGATGGCTTTATATTTTGGCATTATTCTTTTAAAAGCTGTATATATCTTTCTGCTCCATTTTATTACTTTATACTGAATTGAATAATGGTGTGAGTATATTTCAGGATAACAAATTGGAAAGTCATTCTGCTTAAAACTGATTTCAGTTCAAACTGATGGCTGAATTGTCAATAGTTTGCTATTATTTCTTGAGTTCTTCCCACGAGAAAGTTACATAGCTGCCTGGTATTTTCTTCCCAACTATATTTTCCATGATGTACTTTACGTGAAAAGTCGGAAAGCTTGCGTGACACCCAACATAGTGTTGATCCAGCAACAAAAAATCCTAATATATATTTATGAATAATTATTATTATATGGGGGCGGTTTTACACATATTACCAGTGACTTAGAGGCACTGATCTGAAAACATATATTATATATTCTTAGAATTTGATCTTTTAAGAAAGATGTTGATGATGTTGGGGTCAACATTAATGAACAGACAAAGATTGTGCCTCCCAAATAGTTTGGAACATTGATAATTACTAGGGATGTCCCGATACCATTTTTTAAGGACCAAGTACATAGATGTCACCAGACTTTGTATAGATGTAACCAGACTTTGTATAGATGTCACCAGGCTGCATATAGATGTCACCAGGGCTGCCACTAGGCTGCGTACAGATGTCACCAGGCTATGTATAGATGTACAAGTACTTGTGAAAATGCCCTGTATCTGCCCCGATACCGATACCAATATCGGTATCGGGACATCCCTAGTAATTACCATAATTTGTTGAATATATATCTTTGAATGATTCAACTATAAAAGAGAATGACTATAAGGCTACACAGGTAAATGTCAACTCTGTTTAAAAATCTTCAGGGTTTGAAAAATGCATTACATTCTGTTTTTGTATCCTTTTTAGAATTTGGAGTCCCAAATTATTCAATTTGCCTAGTTATCTGTAACAGGATTTATCCTTAACCATTTTTAAGAATTCAGTCCTGTGAATCTGCTTAGTCAGGAAAACAGCCCAATTGTTGGTTTGGGGTAAAATCTGCTATGTTTTTCCTAGTGCTTAGAGAAAACTGTTTTGGGCTGTGAAAGACATGAACTCTTACTTCCCAACCTTTCAAATGGTCAGTGAGACACAGTGAAGTTTTCATACTAATAGGCACTTTTAATATGTTCATCAACATTTATCTAGCTGATAAGTCACACGACTGCATGTAGATTGTTTTAAAATGTGACTTACTTTGCCTGGCTCAGACAGAAGTTTGTAAACTACAATACCAGTATAGCATAAAAGCTCAATATTACTTCTTACATACATTATCATTTTTCCTTTAGGAATGTTAATTTTACCTATTAACATTATAGCAGTGTCCTGTGTTTTTCTGCACAAGAAAAAGCACAGGTCACTACTAGGACACATAGAAATCAATTCTATTCTATGTGCCTTGTTCACACCACAACAGAGGAAGTGTGCTGCGGAAGAATGCAGACTTGCTGCATTTTTCTGCAGTGCACTGGATGCCACCACAGGTCACCGTACCACAGCACAGCACACCGTGCTGTTGTGCGGAGACCTAAATGGAGTGTACACTTTGTAGGCTACCAATAAAGTTTAAAAGAAAAGAAAAAAGTAAACATTGACAGTTTTGGCTAATAAACTGCCCACTGCTGGAGCTGTCACAATGCTATAGCCTGCCCGCTACAGTGACCCGTTTTAAGCTGGCAGGCAAGTGTGAATACGCCTTTAATATACCCAGTCTGTTTCCTGTCTGTAATACTGTACAAACGTGAATGTCATACATGCCTCAGGCTTTATATGTGAGCTGACTGATGCTCAGGGTGCTCTCTCTCTTTCTCTCTCTCTCTGTCCCGTGGAAGCCTGCTGCTGGGTGAAAAGACTGAATCCTGACAAAAGTTAAAAAAAAGGTGCTGCCTCTTTGTTTTGGAGAACCCATTATGGAGCACCCTGTTGCGGTTAGAAACTAACCTGAATTCAGTTACTGGCTCAGATGAGCAGATGCTGTGCAAGGCCCTCCTGCATTGAACTGTGTTTCTTCAGCTGCTCTGCTGAATAAAAGTGCATAAAAGGTATTTTCATGTCGGCATCCTCAATGTACCAGCATGTGTTTATAGTTAAGATGCACTTTATTATAATTAATGGCCATTAACCGCTAACCAATAGAGTTATTAAGATGATTAAATCATTTATTTCGTTTTTATGCATCATAAATAAAAATAACATCAAAATAACAGACTTAATACCTACAATATTTACATATTTTATCAGTTACATATTATTATACTTTGTAGCCTATAAGTAATTTTCCACTGAGATATAGTACATGTTAAAATCATATTGGTTGATTACGGGCTATTATTGTTATAGTTTTGTTTTTATTCTATTTTTGTACAGTTATATCATGTTTTGATAATAGTAGATATTGGTAATACTTCATTTGTACCGTAATTATAAAAATCCTTTAGCGACATTAGGAATCTTAAGATATTGTTTTAAATTAGTTTTATATCGACAAGCTTTGTTACATCACTGTTTGAATATACAAATAGCTATATTTGATGTAGTACTTTGGTGCTCTTAGCTGAATAGGCTGGATGAGAAAGGAGAGTGGTATGTCAGCGAGGCACAGTTATGGACCTCGGGTCGTGACGGAGGCGAGGCTTTGATCTCCTCCCCGCTCTGGCCAATGGGATCGTCAACAGCAACCAGTAACCTTAATCCAGCACATTCAATGAGAAAGCTATGGCTCTGAAGAAGGGAGCGTGCCCCAGAAACGCGTCAGCCTAAATACACAGTGGCCGGTGTAGAGAGAGATGTGACCGGTGGTTGTTTTTCGAAAGATTGCCAGAGAGGAATAATCCTACGAACGACTCTTTCTCAGGATATTTGGCAACCTATGCATATTCGATTGTGCGTTTGTGAGTACATTTATTTATACAACTTTTTATCTACACATAAAAGGGGCGCTCTGTTTTTATCTTTACATGCACTGAGAGGATTCCCTGACCTTGTGAGGAGCTGCCACTGGGAGTGTAGAGAGGCTAACTGCCTGAAGATTGCTGAGATCATGCTAGCGCTGAGACAAAGATCTGTTCTTACTGTTGTCTATAGAGAAAGTTAGGGTAAATCTCACAATGAATATTCAGACAGCAATAACACATGGCAATGACGTTTTTAGCAATTGAAACATATTGTCTGCTATAAAGGAAACATGGTACAGCAATTCCCTCTGGAATGGTAAGTATTTCAGACTTTCTAATATTTTTTATCACTCCCAGCAAGACTATTAACATTTGAGTTTAGGTTAATGTTCAGCCTTGTTTAGGTTATAGTATCTAATAAGCAGTTAACATTTAGATGGCATATACAATTTCTATATACACTATATGGTCAAAAGTTTGTGGACACATTCCAAATGATTGAGCTCAAGTGTTTCCAGTGTAGGTACTGGTTATCCTACAGTAATTTTATATAACTGTGGATTTCCAACATTGTGGCAACAGTTTTGGCAAGGTCCTTTTCTGTTTCAGCATGACTGTGCTCTTCTAAACAAATCCAGGCCTGTGAAGACATGGTTTAATGAGTGTGGCATGGAGGAACTTGAGTGTCCTGCACAGAGCCCTGAACTCAACCTTTCTGAACACCTTTGAGTTAAATTGTAAAGTCAATTATAAGCCAGGTCTTCTTGTCCAACATCAATACCCGATTGACACACTCCAACGTCTTGTGGAAAGCCTTCCTAGAAGAGTGGAAGCTGTTATGGTCTCAAAGAAAGGGAAACTGTATACTAATGCTCATTGTTTTGAAATGGGATGTCCAGTACTTTTAACAAGGTATCCACAATCCGCAAAACAATGCTCAGAAGAAATTCTCAGAGACTGAACATTTGGCTGTACCAAGCATTTCTAATAAAATAAATTTTCAAGCATGTTATTTTGAACCCAGTACAGAGTCATGGGGTAATAAATGGTTAAGCTTATTTTTTTAATTTTTCAGTATACACAGTTCATGTACTTAATTGTCTTAGATTGGTGACAAGTCATCCTAAGTATATTATTTTAGTTCATGGTTTGCATGCTCACTGTGACCCATGGGAATGTGTGGGAGTCAAGTTTGTGGTTCCTCGAGTGCATTCCCTTGTGCTGAGGCCAGAAACACCCAAACCTCCAGACAAAGCAACAAACTGCGGTTGGGAGGTCTACGTCAGCCAGAAATACAACTTAGTCCAGATACACAACAAAACCATGTATCCCGGGCTGACCGACATCCAGGTCACTCTGTTCAAACCTGAGTAAAAATCAAATGAAATAAAAATGAATTTTTTTATTGTAGCAGTCAAAAGCATGGACATGTGAGTAGATAAAATGGAAGTAAAGCTTAATAATGGCAAGTGGCTTAGAGCATTTTGCTACCATCTCTGCTGTTAGCCCAGGAAATGACAGAAAAATACATTTAAAGTTGTGGCATTACAGCAGGCCTTGGAAGTTTATATGCACTGCTGGCTAAAAACAATTCATAGCACATAGTAAGTAATTAAAAAAACTACACATACCTGTAGTACGGAGCCTTATGTGTATGACCAAACTGGACACAGCTTTTTCTCCCAGGTCAACCAGTCCTTGAAACCTGGTAGCACTGGATATCTCCTTTAAATGCCAAAATATAATACAACATACAGCAAATGCCAACATACTAAATACTACGGGTGAAACTCGAATAATTAGAATATCGTGCAAAAGTTAATTTATTTCACTAATGCAACTTAAAAGGTGAAACTAATATATGAGATAGACTCATTACATGTAAAGCAAGATAATTCAAGCTGTGATTTGTCATAATTGTGATGATTATGGCTTACAGCTCATGAAAACCCCAAATCCACAATCTCAGAAAATTAGAATATTGTGAAAAGGTGCAATATTCGAGGCTCAAAGTGTCCCACTCTAATCAGCTAATTAAGCCATAACACCTGCAAAGGGTTCCTGATCCTTTAAATTGTCTCTCAGTCTGGTTCAGTAGGAATCACAATCATGGGAAAGACTGCTGACCTGACAGTTGTGCAGAAAACCATCATTGACACCCTCCATAAGGAGGGAAAGCCTCAAAAGGTAATTGCAAAAGAAGTTGGATGTTCCCAAAGTGCTGTATCAAAGCACATTAATAGAAAGTAATGTGGAAGGGAAAAGTGTGGAAGAAAAAGATGCACAAGCAGCAGGGATGACCGCAGCCTGGAGAGGATTGTCAGGAAAAGGCCATTCAAAAGTGTTGGGGACTTTCACAAGGAGTGGACTGAGGCTGGAGTCAGTGCATCAAGAGCCATTCCCCCCATCGGATCCTGGACATGGGCTTCAAATGGGCTTCAAATGCCTCCAGTAGTGGTGCCTGTACAAGTGTTTCTAGGCTACGAATCAGATCCTGTGGCGCTCATGTGGATTGTTTGAATTTGTTATCTGACATTTCATTAAGTTCTATGGGCACTCCGTGGTGCGACGCTTTGTACCACATCTCACTGTGGTGCACCTAACAAATACTGCATGCCATACTATTTAAAGCGCACACCACTGCAACATAGTGGTGTGAACTCTGCCCACCCATGAAAAATTCCTTGAAAAAATGGTCAGCATAGCCCTTAGTTCAGGCAGAAGCATTTATATGTTAAAATAAACTTCCAAAGACAAAAGTCTACTTTGTCAAGAGATAACCAGAAGATTGCCATAATACACAAATAACTTAGATTAATAAAAACAATAATTACAATACAACACAATAAGGAATTTACAAAACGTTGTATCTTAATATACATTAAGTGGAAATATACTCACCTCCCATCCAGCGATATGTCATCTGCCAGCAACTTTGCAAGTGCGAACATCTTCACCCAGTCTTCTTCCAGGTTCACAATCTTTGCCCATCTTGATTGGCTCTGCCAGAATGATATAACTCGCACAAGAGCCTTTCTTTCATTCCACCAGATGTATATATCAATACATTTCTCCATTAATTAATTCCTCCATTATTAATTAGTTCCTCTAAACCATGGAGGAGAGTGGTTTACCATACGATTTGGTGCATCACATCAGGTGCAGTAAAACAAGTTTCCTGTAACAGACCTTGTTTACGTGTACAACACGTTCAGCATAAGAGTTGACTTAAAGTCAGTTTGGTCTCAACTTACTCTAGTACAAACAAATCATTACAAAACAACACAATGAGCCATTGTGCTGCGGGGCAAAACAGTGGCTTAGTGGTTAGCATGTTCTCCTTGTGTGTGAGTGGGTTGCATTAGGGTACTGCATGTTCTTGCAACACTCCAAAGATATGCTTTTGGTTTAATTGGCTCTTGTCTAAACAATGCATGTATATATCCTGTCCTAGTGTATATTTTCCTATGAGAAAGGGTCCTTAGATTTTAAGCTCCTCAAGGCAGGGACTTATGTGAATGAATAGTATGTAAAGCAATGTGTAAATTGATGGCACTATATAAATACTTGTAATTAATAAATATAGTAAAGAAGTTATCTAATTACTATTTTGAAAAAGTTAACAGAATAGTAGTTAGTATATGTTTTACTGTATAATGATGATTATAATTATGATGACCATATGCCAATAGTAACTGCTTCACCTGTCTCATTTTGTGTCTTTCTGATCTCAGCCACAGCCCCCATGGTAGGTAGAGCAAGAGGGCCATACACAGCACAACTGTGCCATAATATACTCCCTACACTAATGACTTTGCCCACCAGTGTGCTTGAAAACCCAACACCAGTGTGGGATAGAAAGCGTATTTTATTAATCGACTGAATTGTAATTTCAATGCAATATGTAACACTCGTAAGTAAATGTTTGTAACAAAACATGCAAACAATTTTTAACAGATTCATGATATCCCTCAGGGCCTTAAAATCTTTTAATTTTGTCTGTATTTGTTATCTTCTCCTAATAGCCTACCCATGCAACCTAGGGGAAATTAAAAGGTTGCGTAAAAGATAGATGCGGTGATTGTGTTGCCTGACTTCGGTCTTTTCATAATGGAAGTGCAAAATAAGAGGCTGGTGATGGGAGAGGACAAGAGAGAGGAATCCTAACTCAGAGTTGCCAGTCTGTCCAGTATTTTTTCCCACCAAAGAGGTAGGCGGCAGCTCCTGGACATTTCTAGAAATGACCAGATGTCAAACATGTTTTACTATGTTCACCAAATGTTCCTTTTACACAGGTTTAGGTAACTCCCAAAATCTTAGCATTACTATCTTTAGACAAATATTGTTCAATACCTGTTGGTAAACAGGTATTTAGTAAATTTAGTAAAGCAGATTTATTTTGTTTTGTTTGTTTTCACCTTGTCTCCATCCTTTCTTGCATTTTAGTATTGCTAATCTCTGGCAGCTTCTTTGTAGCCTCTTCCTATCTACATGCAAGCATTCCAGTGATGGCAGCATTGCATTTATCAGGGTGGGGTTCCTGATGATGACCACAGTGGACCATGTCTGTGTAATGTGTCTTGAAGCAATGACTTGCAAGCTCCATGGGACGCATACATGAAAGAGTGACAACGCAAGTGCACTGGGAGACTGGGAAAGAGCACTGGCAGGATCACCAGGTTTTATTTTAATGAAAGCTGCAGATTTAAAAATAATAACAATAACTTTTGAAATGACATTAACATGTTCAAGCTCATATGATATTTTTGTAGATTGGGTTTAGATCTACTTTCATTTCAAGAGAACTAAAAGATGTTTTTTTTTTTGTGACCAGGATGTTACTTAACATTAGACCTCCTGTTACATCTGTGGTCAGACTTAGCTGTGCATTCTGGGTTCACTTTAAATATTTAATATAAATCACTATAAGAGTTACATTTTGAGCAACCATTTGGAAGCAAACCACAAACCTATCTTGGAGGCCCCACCAGAATATTAACTTATTTCAACAAGGATTTTTATTTCTTTTTTTAACGTAAAGTTTATTGTAAGGTTTTTTTTCTTGGCATCTAATCTAATCACTTTGTTTAGAAAAAAATGTTTTCTGTCAAGTGCACTCTCTTTAACGTCAGCACTGCTCTCGTTATCTTTGCAACGCAAGACGCCTGGTATGACTGAGCAAAAATAGACAAGAATTTTAGACAAGTGTTGACTGTGAGCCAGAAAAAAATTAAGAAAATATTGACTTGCATTGTGCTGCACTTTAGTAATGGTGTTCATATGAATTCAGTGAAAGTAAAGGCATTGTGTTGCATTTTGTAATCAAATGTCATCTCCCATGTAATATAAAAATCCATCTACCACAGTAAAATTACAGTTACTGTGAACATTGCAGATTATATATTACAAAGAGAACAAATGTTAAAGTACTTACAATACTGAGATAAATATATCATGTGCCTTTTACGTATAGAACTATGGAACTAGGAATAGACACAAATACATTTTAACACCCATTTATGATTATCCCAGGGTGTCGAGAAAAGCACAGCAACTATTTTAACAGTGACCCTTTCCTGTGCCCATGCAGGACAGAGTAAGAGGGTCACCTAAGTCCACACCCTCCCAAGTAGCATATCATACACTCTGTTGCGCTCCTGAGAGTGAAGGAAAATATACCCAGAACTTCTGGATATGGGTAAGTATGTGACTTACTCCCTCTCCCATGGGACACAGCTGGCCCAGCACTGGCAAATGGGAGTCAATAGCTCCCATAAGCTTCAACAAGTTGTTTTGGAGCTTACACAGAATTTGTTTTCCTTGGTCCTGGAAGGACTTTAACGTCTATATGATAATCCTAATGTAAAGTAACATCTGAAAGGAAAAGAGTGAACATTTTACCAGTTCATTATTTAGGTAAACAGCTTGAATGTTTACCCAGTGGGGCAAAAAGATGTATCTTCCATTATTATTTTAAGTGATATCAGTTTTATGTTTTCCAGAATTGTAAGCATTAACATATTGAGAAAAAAATAAACCTAGAGCTGCCTGCACACAGTAGAATCTGATTTTATAACTACTGTGACCTGTATTGACATAGAGGCTGGCAGAAGGAACGATGGCACCTAGTGGGGGACACGCTGTCTGACATAGATGGTAACGACAGATGCTCCTAGAGAGGTAACTATTTTACTTTCTCTATTACTGGGTTATCAATTATTTGTTTTTGTTAGAGGAGCAACAGGGTCACTTTCATATATGCCAACAACTACTGTATGTAGTGGGAAATCTAGTCAAAATCTGTGTATAGCAAGTTTAATAGATTTTTTACATATAGTGATTCTAGAATTATTCACACTTATTTCAAATTTAAAAGTATACTGCGCTAGAATATTGTGCTTATGTACACAATCCATGTTTAAGTTATGAACTCTCACAAAACAAGTAATCTGACTCGTGTTAACAAAATATATTAAATTTATTGAACAATTCTTTAGCTGCAAATACAAAAATTATATGTACAAAGTGCTCATTAAATATATTTACAGCCAAAAATGAAAGATACAAAAATTAAATATTTATATGACAAAATATATTCAAAACAAGACTGATATTAGCAAAATAAATGTAGCTAAATATTGACATAAATTGCTTATGTTGTCAGCGCTAACATATAAACTTTATATCTTGAAATTATTATGTTCTGTATGTATAACCTAGATGATTGAAAATGATGCACCAATGTATAAACTCTATATACGTACAGTATATGGCATGTAGAAACACAAAAGACCCTTTTAAATCGAGATCATTAACTCTTGAACAAATATACTACCATTATGATAGTTAATTATGTATACCCAATTTTACTTATGATAAAACTTTTTCTAGTAAGACTCAGCAAATTATTGCTTTATTTTGTTGTTGTTGGGTCTATTATCCTTCATAAAACCAAATTATAAATAAAACCATAACTTTTGGTTGCAAAGAAAATAGAAAAGTATAGAATAGAGTGTCTAAAGAGCCGTAGAATCAAAACTGGAACTTGCATAAGGGTAAATTTAGAGCAGCTCTGTCCCTCCAGCTGTGCATTACCTACAAATCCCAACATGCCTCTGCCTCTGGGAGTAATGTCTGTGGGTGTCAGAGTCTTGCAGTGTCTCATGGGACTTGTAGTACCACAAATGCTGGAGGACTGGAGTTGCCCACCCCTGATTTAGAGTGTATGTAATGCCTCAAGTTGCAGGCTGGCAATGCTAAGCCACTGCCTCTCAATTACCAGCAGCAATGTGAGCATATACGATGTACCTCTTAACCCTTGGGCCACCTATCAGGTCATGCTTTACTAACTGGCAGTCAAATGGCCACCTGAAGAAGCATGCATGGCAGGCCGGCAATGTTGGTGTTAATTGCGAGGAAGTGGTTTAGTGTGGTCAGTCTACAACAGGAAGTGCTACTACTGGCAGAATATTCAGGTACGAAAAAATTTGCAGGAGAAAACAATAAATAGTGAGGCATAATGCCAAACAAACTGGAAAACAAATTGGGGTATACATACATTTTAATAATATAATGCAAGTTGCAGTGGTGTAAGTAACCCATGGCGTCCAATCAAATCAGATTTCATTATTGTGTTCCCTCTATATGTTTTTGATTGGTATGGTTACTGCACATCCTCACTCTTTGTATTATCATATTAAATAAGCACAGTTATTATTAATAGGTTGCACAAATGGTTTTGTTCCAGTGAATTGGTTTAGTGCTACCTGTTCAAAACCAGCTTAGCAACTGAGGAAAATGAACCACATATGGGCCTTAGGTGTGTATACATGTTTCGGTACAACATGGTGGATTTAAATGTACATATTTACCTGGAATGATTAGTAAATAACTTTAGCTTGTCAAAATACGACATTGAATGACTGCTATCAGGAATGTACCATTCTGTGTACAGACTAGTGCAAAGTAACTATAAATGAAGAATCACATCATAATTCCTTGCCATGTGAGAACCTTTCTTTGTGTGCTTTTTGTGAGCCTCCCTCTCATAGATAGGGTCATCAGAAAGCCTCCCCACCCAAGTCATTGCTCATGAGGGCCCTGACTCCCTGTGTCAAAGAATGCTTAGCACCATCTAGTTCCTATTCCTGTGGTCTATGACGGTGTTCTTTGGTGGGTTTTGTGTTGAAATCTAGCAACAACAAGATAGATAGATAGATAGATAGATAGATAGATAGATAGATAGATAGATAGATAGATAGATAGATAGATAGATAGATAGAGACAGGCAGACATATTGCCAATAAAATAAATTATTTCAAAATGTGGCATTAAAAAGGAGTATTTTCTTAATTGATTTAATACAGTTGCCACACAGCTGCATTGTTTAAAAATGTCATATCTACTACAAACACATTTGCTATAAGGAATTAAGGGGGGAGCAAAGCTCTTCCTGTCAAAACTCACCCACATACTTAACAAAGTTTATCAAGCAATGCCGAATGGATAAAATTGTTCACTTAAAATGTCAGCTCGTACGACAAAGAGAACAAAGCATGTTGTGTTAATTGTTAAATACTGTATGTTTAATACTGACACTGCTGGGGGAAAGAGAATTCTGCTAAGTGGATTGTTCCCAGCTGGAAAAGCTATCTATGGCTGAATGTAATAAAGAGATGCATTTTTTGGGGAGAGCACTGGGAAAGATTTTTAAGCCGCTTTTGCAGTGTACATTTCCAACTGAAATTTTGTGCTGATGTAAATCAACCTGTCCTTGAAGTATATGTATGACAGATGCAATTACATATGAAGTAAGTAAAGTATATGAGCAGTAAAGTTTTGCCTCTGCAATTCACTGTTGTGATGCCGCACACTTGGCTTCTGGCTGGCTGTGCTCTGCTGCAAATGGCTGTCTGGCTGGGTAGGGAAGGACTTGGGCCTGGTGAGCACTCATGGGCAGTATCCCCCTCCCTCCTCTGTAGTATGGCGAGAAATGCGCAGACAGGCATGGTTCATATACACACCCTGCCTGCACGTCACCACACCATAACTTTGCAATGCATGGATTG
The DNA here is from genome assembly GCF_000935625.1 of Nanorana parkeri. NCBI lineage: Eukaryota > Metazoa > Chordata > Amphibia > Anura > Dicroglossidae > Nanorana > Nanorana parkeri. The sequence continues at coordinate 39,994 of NW_017306725.1, forward strand.
AGGCACCAGGTATACCCAATTTATTAAAAAATCACAAACAAAAATGACACTTGGCAACCCTGGATGTAACACTAGGCATAATGATAGACTTCCACCACTGCTGTCTGCTAGCACGTGACCTTTGGCACACAAAGCATCAACCCTCTTACACTGAATGTTTTCTTGTTTTATTGGTCCTAACCAGCAACATGTGACAATAAGTTAAAAGCCTGTATCAATTGACTGAATTTGACTGTCCCAAATAAGCACTCAGCAATCAGCTACCTACATCCATTTAAGCTAAACTGCAGAGAGCCCATGGAGTCTTGAAGCCTGGGAAATGAATTATGCACACATCAGCATAGATATTAATATGGTTGCCTCTTTTTCTGGGAAAAATACAATCCTCATAGTCCCTTACTTTGCAATGCATATAAAGATGGAGGATTCTGGGATAAAAATACGCTATTGTTTTAAAGGTCATATCTTCTGCACTGCCACAGCATACAACCTTTTATATTCATATATTAGGGGCTTATTATAAAAGATTGAAAGCTGTATATGCACCTTTTTGGCAAATTTTCTGGTTGTGTCATATTTTATTGAAATGCACCATATTTAAAAATAGGCATAAATGGACATGAAAACCGCACTTTTGTTTACACATTTAGAGACCAGTTCACTATTTTTCCATTATGCCAGTTAGATACTTTTTTGATTGTTTATAAAAGTACTGGCAAGTAGCTGGCATGCAAACTAACAAAAGTGACATACAAGGAAACTGTGTACAAACAATTTCTTTGCAAAAAGTGCCCGCTGATTTTACCGAGAAGAACTTAGGCAACATTTGCTTATTCAGAAGGATGCAAGGCTACTGCTAGCTCTCTTTCCCTTTATAATTTAGGCTGGGTTAGCCATGCAGTAAATCAAAACAAATTGCAATTGTGCTCAAAACCTTGTTTGGGGTTCTAGAGTACATTTACATCAGAAAAACCAGCATACACCATGAAAATGTGGTTATCTCCAAAATGATATCCAAATCAATGCCAGACTTGGAGAATTGTGCACAAATTTGGAAAACATGGGTAGTCTACCTTACATCACTCCTGTTCTAATTCCGTGAAAACTCAAGCTATGCTCATACCTTGTAGGTCCCTGACTGTACCATAACAGGATTATTTCTGTTTGGTTATATTTCTTACTTTTACCTCTTATTTGTTCTTTTATGTCTCCACTTTTTGACTGAAGTTATCCTCTGAATGAAGAAATCAGCTTTTTGTGTGGCCATAAAGCTAATATATAAAAATAACTAACCAAAAAACGTTAAAAACTAAAATATAATATATAAATTGTATATATTGTTGTATAGAGTATTTTAAAGACTCCAAAACATTTACAATATAACAATAATAAAAAAACATGCTTCGTACTTTGGAGCTGTAACAGAAACATGAATCAACAAAGTAGAATCTCATGCCAGCATGAATACTGTATATGTCTGAATTGAGAATAATAAAAAATACTTACAAAAATGTTCTTCATAACATAGGCCCATAGGCCCTTAATATTTACAGAAAAATACTTTTTGAAAAGTTGAGCAAAATGTTTTGATGAATAAATAAGGCACAGCATGATATACATTGTCCTATAAATATAACATGTACCTCTTCTGAAAGAATTGTCTGTCCAGGACCTATGTGCAATATTTCAGGACAATGCAGAACAAGGTGGAAAAGGTGCACTGCTGTGTGTTATACTTGCTAAACAGAATACACAGTAAGTCTTAGAGGTATATATCAAGTATCTTGAAGGCCCCAAAATAAGTTGCTTCTTGAGAAAGATCGATTAGGGCCGTATTGGAGGCTTTAATAAGTATCCCCTCCCCAGCCACCAGTTTGAAGACACCTCCTTTGTAGACCGAATAAAAGTTATACAGTGAATCATTTGACCAAATTTCAGTTTTTCCTCCCTTCAGCAAAGTTTTTTGCTTTCCATTCTTATATAATTTATTGACATAAAGCATGAGCTGCAAGGGATTCTGGGAAATCTTCAGTGCTGCTTTATGTCGTCTAAAGCAAATATTAGCATAGATAAAATAGTATCCATCTTGTAAGACTGTCAACGTCCCATTGCGGTAGATCATATTCTGTAGGTGGGCCCAACCTTCTTTATCGTTCCAGGAAAAAAGCTGCTCTATCCCTTGGTTGCTGGCTGAAAAAAATGAAAAAGAGTTAACAAGTAGTATCAATACCATAAAATCACTGGGACATTTAGGTACTCCTTAATACCAAACATTGCATTGAAATAGAAACCTACACAGTCTAAGAATACTTTGGTAAATGTACAAAAACATGTTCCTAGATATGGGTATTTGTGCATCACATTGCATATATTTTAACTCCAGAAGCAGCTGTACATATAAACATTTTAATTTGTATTGGTTTTGAGCCTAAGGCCCCATTCACACCTAGGCGTATTGTAATATGCGCGTCTATCGCGGTAAAAAAGTCGCGCGATTCCGAAAGCTACTTGGCGGTATCCCAATGGAAAACGCCCTACAAAACGGCCCAAAGTAGTCCCGGGACCTTTTCAGGCGTGGGCCGTTTTGTAGGGCGTTAGGGACGGGCGGAAATACGGCAAGGTGGGAACGAGGGCATTGACTACAATGCAATTTATATTTTTGACCGTTTTGTAGAGCGTTCGTCGAGCGTAAAACGCGCTACAAAACGGTCAGGTGTGAACGAGGGCTAAAACTAAAAAGAGTTTGGTGGATCAAAACGGTGTTCTAAAATAAGAACTTCAGTGCATCTTTCTCTTCACTTGAATGGAAAAGAACAAGATTATGGTCATTAGATCATTGGTTGATAAAGTGTTTACATCTGGACACAATGGAATAACAAATGTGTCAAAGTTCGTACAGACCAAGGTGTTCCGTACACCCAGGCACTGAAAGCGTCAAACCAAGACTATGGCTGCAGCAGCAGCTGTGAGCGTGTTGAGCTTGTTTTTATTATTTTCAGTTGCCTCCTGGCTTTGGAGTAAAAGTGATCAAGTAAAAGGTAAAAGGACTGTGCCGCCCAGTCAACCCCAGTTGAGCAACACACATTAAGTAATGCCATGTACACTGAAATGAGAGAAATTGTCCTAGACATTTCATTTATGGTTATCTCTAAGGGCTTGTTCACATCAAATGCAGAGCAGATCTGCATGAGTTTCTGCACACGCAGTGCAATGGGTTGTGCCACGGTTTGTTTTTTTCAGTTTAGAATGGGCTTTCATTGCGTTCCAGGGCGTTTGCATGCGTTTTTGATGCGTTTGCATGCATTCCAGAGCGTTCCAGAGCAGGTAAAATAGGGCTTGCTGCAGTTTTTTTACATGCTCTGGAACTGAACACTGCGGTGTGAACTAGAGCTAAAATACCATTGGAATACATTGGACGCAGTTTTGATCCGGTCTGTAACTGCTCTGCTCTGCTCTGCTCCTGGAATGTGCTTGGTGTGCACAAGGCCTAAACTGATGAGCTGTAAAGGCATTTGAAGTGTCAGCTATTGATACTTATCGGTTCCATAATTTTTCGCTGTTTGGCAGGCACACACAGTTTGAGACTTGACATATTCCGTACCTACTTGCTCAACACCTTTTATTTTGTACAAAAAATAGGGGATTATATTGTGTTTGTGAGTACTAAAATGATTTTTTGTGTATCTTTATATTGAAAATATTGATATGGTAATCAGTTCTGCAACTAGCATGCAACATAAAAAATTGCAACTACCACCTTTCTATTCTACATGGCCTTTGCTTTCAGAAATATATAATGTCCCGGGGCCTTTAGATAATTTTCTATCCAAAAATGCAGATCCAGAAAGTATGAAACATTTAACAATAGCTCTGGCGGCAAAGTGGTTAAATGTAAAAAGGTGTGGAGAGTTGGTTAATGTGATACAAAGTAGAAGTGATGTCAACTTTAACATTAGATTATGAATATGGATAGTTGTAGGCTTCCTTATTTCTTTGTTATGCAACTAAAGAAAATTTTAACGGAACCTTCCCCCAAAATCTTGCATTCAATTTATAGTTTCAGCAAAAAATATCTATTTAAACTGAATCCGCATAAAACCCCCAGTTTTTAAGTATTTTACTGTTGTCTGCCATCTAATTTTACCCCCAGCCCTAGCTTAACATTTTGAGATCTGGCATTCTGCAGAATGTAAACAGGTAGGTGGAGGTAGCAGTGACACCACTGCTGGCTCCGCCTAATCTGACGACATTCGGCCGACACATGTGAAATCGCTATTGAAAGGACCCGGCCGTATGACAACAAATGGGTGGAGCCAGTCATGATGTCACAGCTGGCTCCACCCATTTGAATTTCAAAGTTTTTATTGGTTTCCATAATATATAACATGTTTGTTGTGCAATGACAGGCCACTGTCTACAGGTCATTTGAGGACAGGTGGCGGTCGAATGTCAACAGATGTCACTGCTAGCTCGGCTTATCTGTTTACATTTGGCCAATTTGGAAGGGGGACCCCACGCCATTTTTTTGTTTGTTTACATTGCTGTGAGACCGTCCTTCCCACTTCAGCTGTGCTCAACCGAGCCGAAGCATATGCGTTTGGCTTGGCTGAGTGGTTCGGCTGTCTTCGGCTGCCGTACGGGCTATTGTGAATAGCCCATCAAGAAAGACTATTGCATACATTTTGATATTTCAACAACACAGTCTTTGAAATACATGGTAAACCTTTATCCCATGGGCTAATACAAAAACAACTTAAAAATAGCATCCATCTTGAAACGTAGAAAAATATTAATGTTTCTGGCTTTGTATAATTTCTCAAGTTCATACAAGCTTGACAATGGCCAGAGGTTGTATATACAGTATGTTGATTTAGATAGTTTCCTTTGCAGTGGCTCAGGTAGTTTCCATCACAAATATCAATTTCTGGCATGGCTGTGGGCACTCACTAAATGAACTTTGAAATAATATTTCTAAAAAGACATTACTGGAATGTTAAATAATGAAGACCTTAATGCAAAGGGATACTTTAGTTTGTTGATTAGACAAGCCATTGAGTGGTCTGTTTTTATTTAGGATAGGTTAGGACAGAATCCAGCAAAAATTACATATTCAAAAAAGAATATAAAAATATCCCAGAAGTTTCTGGCAAGGCATGTTATGGTTTGGTTAAAATCACAGAATCATTTTAGCCAAGTTATGGTCTTAAGCATTACTATGTGTGTTCACAGACCCTATGTCTGGGTGGTCAGATGAGAAGATGCCGGATTTGTCCAAAAGAACCACTGAAAATAAAGTGGAGGTCACTCAGAACACTGCTAATTGTCCTGGTTCTACACGTCTTGTGAAAAAAATACTATCCAAAACAAAAAGTTACATTATAAGCAATACAATGCTTAAAAAAGGACCCACTGTAGCTAAAAAAGGACCCACTGTCATTGAGAGTACCTACATTTATACAACTTTCCTGTCTTTTTTGCCATGACAATATAGTCAAAAACAGTCATAAAATGTCAGTTTGTAGTTATCTATATGCTGGAAAATGCTTCTCTATACAATTTTAATTTTAAATATCTTGGGGGGAATTTATCAAATGGGAGCAGACAAAAACTGCAGTCGATGTCCACGGCAACCAATCAGCTTCTCTCTTTCATTTTCAAATCTTAACTGAACAAACTGAAGAAAGAAGCTGATTGGTTGCTATGCACAACTACTCCACTTTGTGTCGGCTCCAGTTTTGATAAATTCCCCTCCTGTTTTGATGTCATTTTTATTTTCTTCTCCTTTGTAAAGGTTTCTAATTATCCAGGTCATGATATAGATAGTAGTAGTTAACATTCTACTGGGCATTTTTTCTGCTTATAGAAACAGCTTCCTTGAGTCCAAATTGTTTGGAGCAGCAGCAAAACATCTAATTAGAACAAAAAAAGCTTATTTAGGCTCCTCCTCAGCATCAGAACTTTGAGGGGAGGGTGCTTTCCTGGAGCCACCCATGGATGGCTTTACCCAAGGCAGACTGCCCCTCCCTTGGTATGCCACTGAATATGGGATCATAACTTAAAAGAATCCTTTAAAACATTTTGACTTTCTAGAACATAGGTGATATATATAAGGACTTCATGGTGTGTTCCACTGCTTGCATATGACGCCTCCCTCTTAATTGGCTAAGGACAAAAGCCCATTATGTCCCTACATAAAACAATGCTAGATTTTAAAACAAAGGAAAGGAAAAAGATTTTAAAACAAAGGAGATTTTGCATTACCCTAACAATTAAGTTCTACATTTCCTTTTACTATAATGCAAATAAAAAAGAAAACATAATGGTTGTTGCCAAAAGACTACTAAACTCCCATTTTAACACATATTTCAAGATTAAAAATCCATATAATTCTGAAGTTGGATCACCACACATTACTATGGTATATCTTACAAGAGATTCAAATGTATGAACACTTACTTTCTGTACTATTGACATATGTAAGATGAGCAACTGGCCAGGTCTGATGATTGAGGTTCCTGGGGTGACTTGATACCTCTGGAGAAAATTAGAATGAACAAAAAAAAGGATAAAAAGAATGTCCAATTTGTTTAAAAAGAGATAATTTTAACTAGAATCTTACTTACCATTCCCTACATACGGTTCATTCCGTGCACTTTGTGCTTGTATCTCCTAAGTGTTAAGAAGAAAACACAAGTGTAGGCATGAAATACAGTTCAGTTGACTGACCCGAATAACATTGTCAAGGTCACTGTAACCATAAAGTTTTGCATGACTGGTCCATTAGCTATCAAGCTATCAATCAAGCTATCAATCAACAGCTATCAATCAACAGGGAAAGCTATCAATCAACAGCTATCAATCAACAGGGAAAAAGCATTGGAGAGCCTGAGAAAGGACTGGGATACATCACAGTTGAACATGTACAATCTGCTCCATGTTCACTAAATATGGAATGGACAGTGAACTGAGATAAGAGCATATATCACTGTTGTTTAAGGTTAAACTGAGTGCCCATACAGAGAATCTATTTGTACATCTACGGGTGTGCTTGTGATTTGGAGCAGCAGCAAAACATCTAATTAGAACCAAAAAAAAGGTGACGGTGACGTCCCGCTGAGTTCCTGGCAACCAGTAATGCCACTGGTTGCCAGGAGATTGGCGGGACAACATCAAAAGCATCCCAGGTTTCTAAGCGCTGGATGGAGAGATGTGTATGGCCCTTAAATACAACTTTTACCAAAACTATTAATATTATATTTTAAGTTTAATTAAGAATAATGTAGAACAGTCAACATGTTTTTAGGGTTGGAGAGGGTTACAAACTCTGTCAGCTTTTAATTGCAGTTTGTGTTCCTGTTAGGAACACTTCCTGTCCCAGTGCCATAATAAGAAAGTAAGGAAATCTCTTCAATGGGGTTGCACAAACAGCAACAAAACCCTGAACTCTAACTGTTACCCACTCTACTAATAAGAATACTTTTCTGTATCTGTATCTCTGCAGGAGACATTGTCCTCTCTTCCTGTCCCAGTGACACAACAGGAAGTGAACAGAAATCTGAGGACACAGCTGACAGAGCTTCTAAGCCTTTTCACACTGCCCGAAATTAAGCTTAAAGATTTTGACTGAATTTCTGTTCTACTTAAAACAAAACAAAGCAAAAGTTGACATTATTGTTTACGTGAAAATACCTTTTTTACTGTTGCAGTTATTGTCTCTTTCATAACTTCACATGATTTTAACCTTTCTTTATCACACTCTTTTTCACATATACATCTTGGTTCCATCTGTGAACATAAAGAAGATTATGCGACGTTTGGCACTATCAGAAACTGACAAGCTCTGAAGCATATAGTCTACAGTTCTGTTAATGCACGTTATATTGTTTATAGGCTAGGGATGTTCAGATACCAGTTCAGATACCAGTGCCGATACTTGGCATTTTCAGGAGAACTACAAGGGTCGCAGCGGTTGTAGCTGGGATCTGGCTCTGGCGCTCCACCACTGTCCTGAAATCATTGGTCTGTATTGTTTTAGAAAAACTGTCACATGACAATAAGCAAAAATGTATCAGTACTTGTATCTGTGAGTACTTGGACAAGTATCAGTACTTGTACTTCAAAAAATGGTATCGGTGCATTCCTAATATATATATTTATAAAAACAAAATCATACATTAAAACAGAGATGTACAAATCCCAGGACCTATGTGTGCTCCTTAAAAAGGACAGCTGCCTCCTAACTTTTGAGTTTTTCTCTAGTCTACTCTTGGAGCTGGAAAAGTATATGTACTTGCACTTTTACCGAGTACGGTACTTGGTATCTGAACACCCCTAGTTTATACAATATAGTATATCTAAGGTTGAGCACCTCATATCATAAATTATTGGTAAAATCTGTTATTGTCTTGTTTTCAAATGCCACTTTGTGCAAAAGACAAACTTTCGAGACCCAGTATGTATGGACAGTATGGCAGCTTGCTGGCTCAACAAGATCCACAGGCACTGTCAACTTACCAAGTAGATGTAGAGTGAAATCCATTGTAATTTACTGCTCTTATATCAGTAGAAATGGTCCTTTAAAGGAGAACTATGAGGTGAGTGCTTAAGGCCTTTTTTTAATTTTTTGCACCCATGTTATAATCCCCATTTTAGGCCTGAAAATTACTTACAACCCCCAAACATTATATATTTTCTGAAAGCCCAGACCCTATAGATTACAATGGTGGCAGTTGCAAACTTTTATGTTGCACGAAATTAGCGCAACTTATTATCAAACCCAAACATCTAGTGAAAAATGTGTGGTAAATGTGTGTGTGGTAAATGTGTACAGTATATAAAGTTTGGCTGGGCCCTGATAACATAACTCCTACACATGTGCATTAGAGTTACTTCATCTTGACATGCCAGGTCTGTGTGCTGAGATGCGCATGCGTGACTCAGCGTACAGAGAAAAAATTGCTGCATTATAAAAAGAAGCTTTTATGGCAGAAGAGAATTACACAGTCTCTGCTGACACAGAAAGCCAGCCAATCTGAATTTAGTTTTTTTACCTTTACTTCCACTATAAGTTGTAATGTTCAGTAGTATGCGAGTGCTGCCTATCTATAACCCTTGTCATAGAAGGGGGAGTGAATTATATTACTTCTGTAGTGTCTCAAAGTATTCATTACATTTTTTAAAGGATTGCACAGTGGTGCAGGAAATTTACCACACAGAGCCTGGGAAAGCTACACTGGTGAGGAGCGATCCCACACAGCCCCGCATTTTAAGAAAATTACGTTACCACTATTAGGCAGCAATAAAGACATCAACTATACCACCAAAGAAAAGCTAATGCAGTCAGAAATCAGCAGATTCACTAATAGAGACATGCCTCATTTGGGCGCATTGCCATGTCTTCATAAGGTGACTGTACACACCACACATACTGAAAAAGGGTAACTGCAATTGTAAATCATATGCAATACTATGAAAATTTTCCTCAAGATGAAAGTAACTGCAATACAGGAATAATAAAGCTTGAAAACCTGCGATTAAAACTGAGTCTTTCTGCGCCACACATCCTGTGACGGATTTTTGTGGTTAAGAGAATAGGCAAGTATAGAAGTAGCTTGCAAAATCTTGTAAACTTTCACTCTTCTTTCATTTCTTTGTGGCTTTCCAATGCATTCTTTGCAAAAGATCTGAAAACAACTAAAATACTTTGTTGCTGCAGTGGATGAGTTTTGTCTTAAACTATACTTCAGAAGCTGAAAACGACTCAGAGCTGTTGTCTAGTTATTGGTTGCACGTTTTTCCCATCCTTACTAGAAATACAATGATTTCACATAAGCGTATTTACATTGCCAGGTTAGGACTCATTATACAAGAAATGTTCTAAGCCTAAGAGGTGATCTCAGAAGCTGAGTGTTACTTGGGGCACCACAGCTTGTATGCCTATAGACTGCATTGATGACATTCTAACCCTAGCTATAGGGCTCAAAATTGACTTGCAGGGTTTTAAGCAAACCCACATCTACCAACAATGAAAATTCAGAAACCTGTAAAGGATAGGTTCAGTAAAAGTAATAATTTAATTTAATAAATCCCCCACCTCCTTGAGTGCAGAGTGCCCAGTAAAATACTTACCTTCCTCCCGTTCCAGCGATCTCACCATACAGCTGAAAAATGTGCTACCCTTCCATTCTCTTACCAAACCCTAAAAATAAAGATTTTGGCAGGAGTTGGGCTTTCACTATAAAACATGTTTTTTTATAGTGACACAGGCACATGTAAAAACCTGAAATTATATATAGTGTATGCAGCTCTGCATGTTGACCTCTAATCCCATTGAGGGGGATTTATCAAAAGTTGAGCAGATGCAATCTGGAGCAGCTGTGCATGGCAACCAATCAGCTTCTCTCTTTCATTTTCAAATCTTAACTGAAAAACTGAATACAGCAGCTGATTGGTTGCCCTGGGCAACTGCTCCAGATTTTGTCTGCTCCAGTTTTGATAAATTTCCCCCATTATATTTGTAAAATTTGTAAAATAAAATTATTATTTTTGAACTTACCTTTTTATGTACTCCACTTCTTGGTATTGTTAGGCACTGGTAGCATTATAGTGGGAGGGGGGATGCTGGTGGTATTCTGCATAGCTGACTTTTATTATAATATATTGCTGGGACTTGTAGTCCTGCAAGGGTGCTGGTATTCTGCATTATACAGCAATGCAGAATAGCTCCAACTATGTAGGACCACAAGTCCCAGCAATGCATTATATTTCTAAGTAGGGATACACCACTGCCAATACTTGGCACGAGTACTCATACTTCTGAAAATGCCCCAACACTAAACGCAGATACCGGTGTGCTGTCGAGAACGCCGACGTGAAGAGGCCCGGGGGGCAATTGCCACCCTGCCCCCCGGCCCAGTCTGCCCCTGATAATATTCCACCCATCATTTACAGCCCTGCATGGTATATTATTAACGGTCACAATTAACCATTACAAACGAATACTTTGTAAATAAATGCTGGTTTCCTCGTTAATCCCGTCTGTACATAAACGCAGATACTTGGTCAGCGTTCTCGACAGAACACCGGCACTAAAATTTTAAACAAGCGGCTGCCTGAGGTCCCGCGCTTGCTGGGGACCTCGGCAGCCTTCCTGTTAATCATGCGTTGCCATGGCGGTTGGGGGGGCCCTTCATGGTTTCTTGCACCGGGGCCCTGAAGGTTCTAGTTACGCCTCTGGCCAGTGCCTTCCAGCTGCCCCATTGGAAGGCTACCTTACCAGTGACTTAAAGGCTATATCACCAGTGCATTCCAGGGAGATCTCTGACGTAAACTCCTTAGATCTCAGTGAAAAGGCTCAGAGAAAAAGAGATCTCAGGGGAGCACTGAGATCTGCTGCAGACGTCATCTTTGGGCCAGCACAGAGAACAAGGAAGAAGAAGGAAGAAGAAGAAGCCAGCCACCAAAATCATTGCTCAGGGCAAGTTTCCTGTTACTGGCAACATCCACTTTTACCCTCTAATGGAAGTGCATCTAACAGGGTGACAATGCAAAAGAGCAATTGGGAGAAAGAGACAAAGTGGTGTCACCCCATAACAAGTACCTGAACAAAGACCTTCACGGCAAAATTACCAGGTATTATTTTAATAAGAATTTGAAGAAGATTGAAAACTACTAAAACATGTTAAAAACATTTATGAGATTTTAGTAATTGGGAATAGATTTATTTGAAGTGTTTCCTATTGTAGCCAAAACAAAAAGAAAACAATGGCTTTGTCAAACTTTTAATGTGGGCTTGCTAAATCAGTTTTTTTTTAAATTAACCATATATGGACTACTGACTGCCCTCAGGTTCAACTAAGCTATAGCCTTTTATTATATTTTTCTCAAAAGTTTTCTCGACTAATGTCAGTTCCATGTGACATAAACCAGTTCTTTTCAGGAAAGATGTACATGAAAAACATCACAATCAAAAGCCATTACTATTAATCAAATTACTGTTACTCCTAAATGACTGCTCTAAAGATCTATATGCTTCTTGCTGATCTTCGTAAAAGAACACCTTCATCCTAAACTGATGGTTTAATTTTATGTTGTACACAAGTATAATTGAATGCAAGTTTCTTCTGTCTCTCATGGACACCTGCAATTCAGAATTCTAAATAAATGATGCAACCATCAATAAAGCCATAAGCTGATGTCTCTTCCACTAAGTGGATTCTCATAAATGTACAGATAACTGGGGAATCCAGTGAATAGATTGTCACCTTTGTTAGGATCTTGTCAATGGAACAGAGAAAAACTCCTGCTGGAAAATCTTACCAATGGAGTCTCCAAGACATAAAAGTAGGGGACAGGTAACTAAGCAGTGCTCATACCAAAAAGAATAAACACTTCTGAAGGGTTGGACTTTGAAGTGATACTTTGCTGTACCTATGCGAGGCAAAATAACAGGGTTACTTCACTTCCCTCTTCTGCAGGAGCATATGGTCACCATTCTTTTGCTCCCACACAGATCTGTTAAAGTGACATTAAACTCAGTAGTTAAATCTTAAAAATGCATTTAAGTACCTTTACTAGGGATGCACCGATACTGGTATTGGTGCCGATACTCGTACATGGCCAAATGCTCCAATACCGGAACTTCTGGTCAGAGGAAGATTTCCTCTGGCTGGCAGTGCCATAGGGGAACATGGAGCCAGCTTCCCTGGCAATCAGGAAGCCACGCTGCGAGTAATGACCTGCCTCCTGGCTAACTGATTGGCCGTAAAGGAGGCTACATGCTGATTAGCAGGGAAGCTGGCTTTTCAGCCAATCAGCATGGAGTCGCCTTCCCGGCCAATCAGAAAGCCGGGAGGTGGGTCATTACTCCTTCCTGGCTTCCTAATTGGCCGGGAAGCCGGCTCAATGCTGATTGGCTGGGAAGCCGGTTTCCCGGCCAATCACAATCGAGCCGGTGAAACAACATGGAGCCGGCTAACCAGGCAATCGGGAAGAAGGCGGGATGTTATTACCTGCTGCCCGGCTTCCCGATTGCCAGGGAAGCGGGCTCCATGCCAGTGGAAGCACTAGTATCGATACTCTGTATCGGCAAGTACCAATAGCAAAATATCGGTACTCGTACTTGATACCGAAAAACTGGTATTGGTGCATCCCTAACCTCAACTATTAACAAAAAATGTATCTTATTTGTGCCTCACTCTGCTGTAAATCCTCAAATCATCTCTGCATTCATGCTTACACTGGACCTTCTTCTGGAGGGTGGCTACTTTTGTTCCCTATCGTCCCTATGTGTGTTGTAAAGTAGTCACCACTCCAAGCACTTTGTGGACAGGTGATATAAAGGTGAATTTACATCACCTTTACAAAAAGTATCTATGCATGCCTGTTTCTGTAGTATGTTAAAAAACTGTCCTCAGGTTTAAAAAATATATATATATTTTCCAAGGTATAGCTGTAGGTCTTAAGCGCCTTCACCCCAGCCTTTCTGTAAAAAAACAGTGGAAGACCCTCCCCTTCCTGCCTAAATGACAGGATGGGCCAGCCATTGGACAGGCAGTCTATTGGACACGCAGCCCCACCAGTGCAGAAACCAACAGTCTGGCTTGTTCACAATCAGTGCAGTTCACAGTGCACTTTCGCCCCCTCTGTCGCAGTAGCAGCAGTGGAACTTAGTGCTGTGTAAGAGGGAGGGAGCACGCACTGCACATGCATAGGGTTATGAACAAGCCAGATCGCTTTTTCCTGTTCTAATGTGTCCAGCAGCCAGCAGAGGGCCCCTACTCTAGAAGTTTCACAGACAAGCTGGGGAAAGACTGTGCACGGCCTGCAGGTATAATTTGAAATTAAGCATCTTTTTTAACACTGCAGAGATCTGCTTAATAATATACCACACAAGCTCAAATGCATAGGTACTTTTTGGAAAGGTGATATAAATGTGAACTAACCCTTTAAGCACAATTTGTATCCTATTCAGCCATAGCACAGAACAAAGCTAATAATAGGAGTGCAATTCTCATATTTTCATTATTTTTATACAATTACAATCTCTATGCACATTAGCATTAATAGAATGTAATTCCCCAGACTAGACAGTCTCCTGGCTCCATGTGCAACATTAAAATTCCCCCTGGCTGAAAATAGCAAAAACAGTCAGACAAAACCTTCCCTAATGCACAAAGCAAAAAAAAAGCAAAACCCCAGGGAAGCTGAGTAATAAAATCAGGCTGAAATGGTCACCAGTCAACCACATTTAAGGCATTTGTACTCTACTGCAAGTCAGAAAGTGGAAGCAGACACCTGGCAAGTTGTTAAGGGCAGCAAAAGCACCTGTCTTTCCTCCAGTAATGTGTTTTTTGCACAATATTAAGGCATAAATGTTTATTTGAATACATAGTACAAGCTAAAGGCTCAGAGGTACAATCCACCAAAAACTGGTGTTTCCGCTCTTTAAAGATGCTGGAGGATTGAATGTGGTCCCTATAGAGACTCTAACGGTTATAGCTAAAAGCTAAAACGTATTTTTTTTGTTTTGGATAGAGTAGGGAAGGGTTATAAACCCTATCAGGTTACTTTTTACTAGGAAGATTCACCCTTTCTATATGTCCTAGTGACCATTATAACCAGAACTGAAACTCCAGGATTTTGAGTTGTCACTAGAACAGGAATAGTGGAAAATCTTTCAATGGGGGCACTAGTTTCAATATAGAGAGGATTTCCCTCACTTTTCAGAGGTTTCCTTTCACTTCCTGATGGGTCTATGGGTTAGGAAGTAAAGTAAAATCTCCCGAATGGTATACAGAGGATTTAGGTGAAGTTACTTACCTTCTAATTGCTTCTGCATGACCCCAATCCTCTACCAGAGTTTTCTGATGTCCTGTGTAGGTTTTGACGTATTTCCTCCACAACTATATATGACAGCACTCAGCCATAGCAGTTCACCACTCAGGATCTAAGAACTTCATTGTAGAGAGGCAGGGAGAATGTCATGTGTTCCTCTCTAACAGGAGCGAGGCTAGGTTAATTGGCACCTAAGGAGGCTGTTTTCAACCCCCATGAACACTCTGGCCTCAGTGCCGTACCCATGATGCCTCCCTGAGTGGGAAACCTTGTAAAACAAAACGCACAACAAACCACTCAGTTGTTAACAGGGACCATAGAAATGAATGGGATTCCTTGGCTTGAACGTTTTGTCGCACTAAGCTTTGAGCGACAAAATGCCTAAGTGTGAATGAAGCCATAGGGTGGTGATTAAAGTACTGCAAGGCTTCTTTCACACAGACGTTGCAATCAGATCTGCCTGTCAGTTTTCTAGGCAGATCTGATTGGAAGTGCAATGTTACTCTGTGGGCTGGCCTATGTAAAAGGACATGTCTCCATTTACCGCTGATTAACTCCAAGTCCCTCTAGGTCCAAAAAGAACAACAGAAAAGAGTTCAGTTTTTGCAGACCTACACATGAAAGATTGGTGGTAATAGGTTGGAAACAGACGCATGCTGTGATTCCTTTACAAAGTCAGGTTATTATAACATAGTAATATATATGTGTGTGTGTGTGTGTGTGTGTGTGTGTGTGTGTGTGTGTGTGTGTAATATTTGCTATACACATTATTCGGGTATTATTCGGTTCTTTACTGTTCTTATTCGGTTCTTTACTTCATGTTTACTGAAATAAAATTGATCTGCACCAGGAAAGGCGCCCCTTTTGTGCTTATTTCCTTTCACAAAAGCTGTGCAGCCTTAGAAATAGTTCAAAGTGAAATCACCAATTCCAACCAATCAGAACTCTTCTTGTTCTGGTCTGATTCTAGCTACTGGGTACATGTTGATGTGTTGCTATTAGCACTTAGAAACAAATACTCTCTAATTAAAAATATTTTTGTATTGTTATGACTTTGTTTCTCTTTATCATCACACAACAGTGCAAAGACCAATGATGATGTGCAAAGTGCACTAAAGCAATCCCTGATCATTTACTCAAGTCATATCAGCCATACATGGATCATCACACTTCGCAGGTTACATTCATGTTTGCACATTATTGTTTTAAAAAGTGCAGTAACCATAACAACTAGCAAGATTTTGATTTGGTAAGGTCAGATCTTCCAAAAATACATTCAGATTAAATTTAATGAATTACTGCATTCTGACTTATCTTTAAATTCTCTTCTTCGTTAAGGTCACTTGACTAATCCTGAATTATATTTAGTCATGCCATAGACAACAATAGCATATGTAGCAATATATGCTATACATAGTATATGCTATACATAGTATATGTGTGTGTGTGTGTGTGTGTAATATATGCTATACATAGTATATGTGTATGTGTAATATATGCTATACATAGTATATGTGTGTGTGTAATATATGCTATACATAGTATATGTGTGTGTGTAATATATGCTATACATAGTATATGTGTGTGTGTAATATATGCTATACATAGTATATGTGTGTGTGTAATATATGCTATACATAGTATATGTGTGTGTGTAATATATGCTATACATAGTACATGTTTATATAAAATACGCAATACATAGTAGGGGGGAATTTATCAAAACTGGAGCAGATGTGCATGGATGGCAACCAATCAGCTTCTCTCTTTCATTTGCGAATCCTACCTAAACAAACTGAAGAGAGAAGCTGATTGGTTTTGGTATTGGGAGGTTATAGTCACGCTATGCAAAAGCAATAATAACTCAAGTTCTGAAAAACAAACCTGGAAGACATATGTCCTCATCCTCCTAGATTACAAACATTGCAATGACATCTACAAGTAAATCCCCAAATTCACATACCACACTTTATAAAAATTACAGTGCTACACATGACAATAGGTTCAATTTCAAAGATATAACACAATTACAACTAATGGGTCGTTATTTCAGCCATGTGACTATAAGACTCTAAAAATACAGTCACTTTTTGAAATAAAGGATCCTGGTGTGTTAGCTTTGTGACATGACATGACAATGTTGCTCACCTTGACATAGAGAAAAAGACCCAAAGTGCAGCCAAGTTGCAGCAATGCCAGAAAGGTCACTGCGATATAGACAGACTTTTGATAGGTTTGCGATCGTGCCACAATCTCCGGGGGACCCTCAAGTGCCGCTGCCCCCCTCAGGTACCCGCCGGGGCTCATCCCCGCGCCACTCTCCAGAGGAGACCCACTACACAAATTCTGCAGGGCGCACAGCTGTCTCCAGATGAGCAGAGTTGTGGCTAGCTCTAGCAATGATAAAGAGTACCTGATGGGGGATGGACTTGGAAGCAACCAATCACGCAGAGCACAGGAACTTTTTACCACAGTTATATGAACAACGACATCCCCCGCATCCCTTTAGATGAGGAGATTTCTTCTTCATGCTTGCTGCTGATCAGTCACAACACAATTCCAATTGCACTTATTCTTTTCAATGCCTCTCAAAGGTATCCCTACTGTAACATGTGTGTGTGTGTTTTATTATATGTAAAGATAAGATTTCCTTTACTTGTGACCTTTGTTGCTGCTTCTGTTCCGTACATCCATCGTATTTGGTGCACTTAAGTGGAAAGGAAAATGTAAATTATTATTATCATTATTATACAGGATTTATATAGCACAAACAGCTATGTAAAATATAAAAATGTTTATTGGGTGGGGAATATATTTAGAGAAAAAGAAGTCTAACATAAAATTGCTTTTTCTTTTCAAAATGCCAAGTTATGACTGGGTATATCATCTGAATTTCTCATTTTTGTCTACTGCAATCACATTTGACGGCCAAGTTAAAGTGTATGTCAGCTGTAAATGTTTTCTTTAGTTTTGGGTAGTGTGGGGAAGGGTAAGAACTCCTGTCAGGTTTTTCACAGGTATCCAGGGCTCAGTTATCCCCACTTAGATTTACCCTCATTTCGTGCCCTTAGAGATTTCCCCTCACTTCCTGCCCTGTTAACAACTGTTTCACTAAACAGGAAGTGAAGGAATATTTGCAACAGAGACACAGATAGGAATAAAAATCTGACAGGGATCCTAGTGTTCCGCTACTCTCCAACAGAAAAATATTTTTATTGCCCTCCATATTTGGTATGATGCACAGTTACCATATTTTGTAGTGTATGCTTAGGACCCATTCACCAGGACTGTAAACCATGCGTTTATTGCAATGCACCTACTGCACCTACGTACTGTGCAATGCACCTGCGCACCATGCATTGTAGTGTGATTGTAAACAGTACTACAGTACTATGGTCAATCGCATTGTGGTCGATCTAATTGCAGACGGAAGGTGCATTTGGTGCCATTCAAAAGAATGGCAATGCAATGCACCTCCCGCACTGTTAGAAGAGAACTATGGCCCAACCTTTTTGGCCATAGTTCTTTTGAGGGTCACAGGAGGACATATATTGCCTGCCATGTGCTGACAGCGCAGAGCCGCACTGCGGCCTTCGGGATCAATCCCCTCACCTGATTGACACCTGGCTCTGTTTCTCTAGAGTTGCACGGTACCATGCGTCGTTGATGTTAAGCCTGATGAAGGGACCCTGCACGTTCCCAAAAGCGCTTGTTTCCATTTGACAATTGTTCAATAAAATAAACTATTGGTGATCCTGAAAAGATATTCTTCTCAACTAACCTATGTGATCAGCGGCGCCATCCGCAGTCATTTCAAGCACCCTTCCCTATCATTGGGATTTCCGGTAAGGAGTGTGACAAGATCTACTCTAACCGAGGGTGACGTCCCATTCCTTCCAACTAGGTCCTAGGAAATACACAGCAGCCCAAATCTTGCGAGAAGACGCTATTGCAAAAGACTGTAGTGTCTTCTCATGAGATCTGCGCTGCTCTGTTCTCCCTAGAAGGATGGGAACATTGCGCCCAATGATGCAAAACACAGGGGTTGGATGAGTACAAATCTATACTTTTTCTCTACAGGTAAATTTTGCACATACTAAGAGCTAGTGATTTTTACAGGGAGAGGGGGTGCAGACATTAGTAGTGGAAATTACATTGTACTGCAAGGTCCACATTAAAATTTCAGGGCCCATTCACACCGTATGTGTTGGGCTGCGCTGGACAGCATTGCCCAACGCTGTCTCAACGCTGTCTCAACGCATGGACAAGGCAAATTGCATTATGTCCTATTAGTTCAACCCACTGCACTGCAATGGTGTGTGCCAAAAAGCTATGCTACACATGTTACATTTTTAGGCAGTGCAGCACGTTACGATTCACTACACTGCACCGCAATGCTCTGCAGTGCATGAAGATGAAGGAAATGTCATTTTATGACATTTCAATAAAATAAAAACATTTAAAAAAAAGATAAGCAGTGTGCTGTGTAGTAATCAGAACTTCCCCCTGTTTCCTTCACACCAGTGGATGCGGTTGGACATGGGCTGTTGGGGTGATGAATACATAAGGCTGGTTTCAGACCTGGGCGTTGCCATAGGCGAGTTTTATGCGTGTTTTTAGCATGTTTTTTAGGACGTTATTTAGTTTTGTGAAACGCGTGTTCGATGCTTGTTTTTATACCTCCATGGCGGTATGATTTTTTTTAACTTTTTTTTTCTATCTTTTTTCTGTTTTGTTTTTTTTAACTTTCAAACTTCCCGCCAGTTCCGCCCCCCTGCGATGCGGACGGTCACAAGGGACGGAACCCGGAAGGCGGCTGCGGCCGGAGGACACAGCAGATATCGCGGACAAGTAAGACCTACGCTGTATTCCCGAGTGTGGCTCGGGGTTACCGCTTTGTTAACACCGAGCCACACTCGGGAATATCAATGGATACGCGCGGAAATACACCCCAAAAGAAGCTCATGTACTTGTTTGGGCGTTGGGCGTTTTTCAGCGCGTTTCTACGCGCTGAAATATGCCCAGGTGGGAACCATGCCCATAGGAAAGTATGGGATTTCACTTGCTGAGCGTTTTTCAGCGCTTCAATCAGCGATGAAAAACGCCCAGGTGTGAACCAGCACTAAGTGAAGATTACTTGTGTTTTAACAAAAGATACAAAATATTTCATAGTAGGTAACTTTATTAGTATTATGCTGTGTACAGTATGCTAAAAATAATGTTAACTAATAAATAATACGTTAAAAAAAAAAATAAGGAAATGTATGACTTCAGACTAGGCAGGGGAGGCTTACCTTTGGGATGTGAACCTTGCTAACCCCTGAAATAAAAGTTTAGAATTTGATATAAATAGGAAAATCTGGAACACGTTTCTTCGCTGAGTTTGTGGTTTCATTTGTATTACACAGAGAGCTCTGATGATTAAATGTAACTGTAAACTAATTGGCAAATGTACTACACCACCTACTGGACAATAGGGCAAGCCGACAGCGTGCACATGTAAAGGGATGCCAGGGATGTCTTCTTTTTCTACATCATCTGTAATCACACTGGGAGGAATAAACTACTACTTTTCTACAGTCTGTACAAGGTTTCTCTTTTAAGACACTTTTTACTAGATCCTTGTTTTTCTGAAAAAAGAAAAAAAGCAGACAAACCCCCCCCCCTAACACATACATACTCCGGTACTACCGTTGTGACTGCCGGTTCTATCACAGACAAAGACACTGGTTATTATTCAGAAGGTATATAAGATATTTTGTTGCTTTTCATAGTTACATTGTTGATAAGATTGGAAAAAAGACACAGGTCCATCCAGTCCAACACGTGTGTGTGTGTGTGTGCGCGGCAGAAGAGCTGTGGGGACTGCTGTTGGTGCTCCCATGTGTACATGGAGTTAGGCTTTAAAGAGACACTGTTACCTTGCCCATGCAGGACAAAGTGACATTGGGGTCTATTCACAAAGCTGCCGAAGGATATAGAGATCCGCCCAGCTGCGTGAGTGACAGCTGGCTCTGCCTATCTAGAGGCAGAGCCAGCTGTACCCGCCCCCTCCCCCGTCCGTTCCGCCAGTCAGCGCTGGCGGATCGGAGCGGGGAGGGGGGAATCCAGCCCCTCCCCTGTCACGGCAGAGAGCCGTGACAGGATCGAGAGGTGAGCGAACGCCGGTATATGTTCGCTCACCTCCCGATCTACTGAGCCGACCTGTGACAGTCTCATTGTCACAGGTCGGCTAGAACTATGAGGTGAGTGAAAAGCACTCACCTCATAGTTCTCCTTTAATGAAGAGAATGTATTAAGGTAAAAAATGCCCTGCTTCCTCTCTAAGGTAAATACATTTAGATTACTTAATCGTTCTTCATAGCTGAGGCCCTCTACACCCCTTATTACCTTGTTGCCCTGTGCTGAACCCTTTCCAATTCTAGGGCATCCCTTCTATTAATTGGGGACCAAAACTAAATCGCATTTTCAAGATGAGGCCGAACCAATGTTTTGTAAAGTAGTAAGAGTTTTGATTTGTCTCTCAAAGAAATACCCTTTTTAATGCATGACAGTATTCTTTTTACATGATAACTTATACATTCTTTATCTCTCATACTTGAAGTCCATCTCCGGGAAACTTCTGAATGCCATCTGTAACATTTTCTGTCAAATTCAGTAACAAATGTCAAAGTGTAAGGCCTATTTGGCACTTGTGCATCGCATAATGTAATCGCTTTAACACACATATTTAATTGCGGTTTTTTTCCCCACATATTTTCATGGTACAGTGTCTTATGGACACACTTCAACTCATAAAAAAACATGCCTGCATTGGCAGCTGTAGTGCATATACAGTATGTTGAGGGGACATTCTAAATGAATGGCACTGCAACACAACATATTACGACAATGTACAGGCGTGTAGCCAACCTGAAATGGTCTTAAACATACTGCTAACACTTTGCTATTACAATAGAACATGCACCTAGGTATTTTGCCATTGCCAACATCAACATGAAGCTGCTAAACTACGATTTAGCTGGTTAATCCATCAAAAACGTTTCTAGGTGTACATAAAGAGGCATTGTCACCTTGTCTATGCAGGTCAAAGTGACAGTGTCTAGGCAAATTATATTCCCTGACCCCCTCATACTCACCTGTGCTACCTTGCTGCTCCTTGCTCTTCTACAGGGGGACACATCACTCCCCTGGTAATGTGAATTGGGACTAGTGCTTAGCTGCTAGGTCCAGGCACTGTCAAAGGGGTGCAGGTCACATGCTCCCCCATATTCGAAAGTGCCAGGTATTCTCCCTGGCTGCAGAGGAGCTGCACAAAGCTAGCCGAAGGATCGGCCGAAGCTACGGCCAGATCCTTCGGCAGCTTTGTGAATAGACCCCAATGTCACTTTGTCCTGCATGGGCAAGGTAACAGTGTCTCTTTAAAGCCTAACTCCAACCACTTTTTTTTATATGTGGACAAAAATCCTCTAAAATGAGATTACAAACAACAATCGAACTTGACAGAAGTTTTAACCATTCTCCACTTTAGAACTAAAAATGTTTTGGCTGGAATTGGGCTTTTACAGTTAAGGGTAAAAGAATATACTGTCTCTTGTAGGGATGTTCAGATACCAGTGCAGATACTTGGCATTTTCATGAGAACTACCAGTGTTGCAGCGGTTGCCACTGGGACGTAGCTCTGGCACTCCACCACTGTCCTGAAATCAATAGTCTGTATTGTTTTAGAAAAACTGCCACATGACAATAAACCAAAATGTATCAGTACTTGTATCTGTGAGTACTTGGACAAGTATCAATACTTGTACTTAAAAAAATGGTATAGTTACAATAAAACAGGGATGCACAAATCCCAGGAGCTCCGTATGCTCCTTAGAAATGACAGCTGCCTCCTAACTTTTGTATTTTTCTCTAGTCTAGTCTTGGAGCTGGAAAAGTATCTGTACATGTGCTTGTACTTGCACCGAGTACAGTACCTGGTATCTGAACATCCCTAGTCTCTTGTTTTCCTAAGCCATACAATGTGAAGAATCCGTTTCTCTGTAATTGCCATCACTTATGCTATTCTCTGAATATGTGAAACGTTTGTCCACATCTTACCCTTCCTGGAAACAGAACGAACACGCTGCTTTGTGGCTAATACCTTAACGTCATGTACTTCAAAAAAGGCTTTTATTCAGGAAAGAAAAAAGCTGCTACTGTAACTGCTTAAAAAGTAAGTAAATGAAAATGAACTGGCCATGAATACAAATAGCCCCTTTCAGTCCAGAGCAGAGTTGTGAATGGAGTTCACCGGTTGTCTTGACTAGACGTGGCATTTTAAAAGATGAGCTGGTGGTAGTGGTAGGCTGTGTTGCAGTATGCAGGGGGTTTCCTCACCTGGGGCATCATTTACATTTTTTCTGGGGTGAGTAGTGTGTGGTGCATGTTGGAGCGTGAGACTGTATGCAGGCTGTGCTGGAAAAACCTGCAGGTCTAAGTATACCCAAAATGTCTCATAAGTAGCCAAAAGTCAGATTTTTTTTTGCATACAGGACTGTGCTCACACAGACCACTCCAAAGGAAATTCTTTGGCTTTGTGTTTACACCCTTCCTATGTACTTTCGAAAGGACTGCAGAAGGTCAGGCATTGCCTAAATAACAGTGGGCAGCGCTTCTTGCTCTTGTTATCAGGAGACTCCTAAAAGGCATACTTTAACTTGACCTCAGAGGATGCGATCAATTAAAAGCAGAGATCCTCTCGGAACTAGGGGTGACAACATCAGTGAAGGTGTAGCAGGTACACAGCATGAGCTATCAGAAAGATGAGCCCCTCTACTCCCAAATGTATGACCTGATGAACCTGGTTAAAAGGTGGCTGCAGCCCTACGTTCCTACAGGGCCACAACTCATGGTGAGAGTTGCTCTGGACCGGTTTCTGAATGATCTACCTCCAGAGCTGCAAACATGGGTGAGGTAATCAATGCAAAATCAGCCGATCAACTGGTAAAGTTGGCGGAGCATTATTCTGCTGCCTTGAACCTCTTCGCCGAATCTAAAGCTTTCAAATCCCTAAAAACCAAGAGGCTGTCTTTCATAGCAACCAGTTCAAAGATAGCTTCACAAACTGTAAAACCGCAAAGGGGAAGCACAGGGAGGCCTGCAAGGCTGGTCGGAGAGTGGTATCCTGAAGCCCCACTTAAGAAGCCCAGGCAAAACCCATAGTTATCCCCAGTGTGTGCGGTTTGGTAAGTGGGGTCATATTGCCACCAGGTGCCCTCTATCTAAAAGAATCAAATAAAATAAGCTATTTATTACTTATTTTTTGTTGAGATTAACAAACTGACCCAATTCCTGTATTTACATAAAACTGCTTGCATATAGTTTGGTTGCAAGTGGCCCACTTTAAGTAGACCTTCATCCTATTCCTGCTACTTACTTTTCCACTAACATCTGCCAATGTAATTTGTCACATTGCAAGTGGATGAGCAGCAGATAATCAATGCAGACTTCCTTGATGTAATAATGGTGAAAGAAATAGAATATAGAAATACCTCCTCAGACTTAACTAATGCCACCATTATTTCCATACATGAAGTGCACACAGTGTTATGTGGAAAGAGCAGCTGTTATAAAAGTCAGTCTGCATCTCCTGGCTGTCTTCTGCAGTGTGCAGGACTAAGCTTTGAGAGCTCAGTCCTGCAGATTACACTAGAAGATCACTGCTCTCCCTGTGTAACTAGCAGCACCCTGATCTACTGTCAGTGTGCAAAGGGTTCTTTTTAACATTCGGTTACATACAGACTTTATCTGCAGAAAGTGTGGGATAGACAATATAAATCTAACCCATCTCTTGGAGATGTCCAAAGTTGCATTGATACCAGAATGGTGTGGTCTCCACACTAAACACATGTTCAGTGTTTCTGTAGAGGGCAAACCCCTTATAGGTATACTTGGTTATTTTGACTTATCGGCTTTAGACCAATACACTGCAGACACTGTTGGTCTTTACTGCACATAAAATAATTGCTAGAAATTGGGTCTCCCAAGCCCCTTTACCCACAACCGAGGAATGGTCTCAAAAGACGCACTATGCACTATTGTTTGGAAAGCTAAAATAAACATTGGGCTGCCCGCTGAAATTACTTGGGGGCGAGCCCCTCCCTCACAGCTATCCCCAATAGGTTAGCTTGTGAATAATACGTATTATGCCTGTTGAGTGTGGAAAATATTGACTGCATAAACAACATATTGTGAATTGGTATCTTTTGTTTGTTTAACAAAAAGCATGATGGTGTCTGTTTAGGGTCTTGACGAGTATGATTTTGTAATGTGTACATGTTCGTAGGATGCCTGTGCATTTATTATATTTGATGCTTTTCTTTATATAATGCTCAGCATGTCCATTATATTCTGTATATGCTGTACTTTTCTCTACTCTTTGTTTCTTTTATTTGGGTAAAAGCAAATAAAAAATAGATAAAACCAATTTAAATATTTTGAGTGGTAGAAGGGATAGTTAGAACTCCTAACAATGTTTTTGTTGCTTTCTGTGACTTCCTGGCAACAACTAATCTTTTGTATTTGCATAACAAGGACAAGGACACTAAGGGAAAATCCCCATAATGGAGTCAAGTCAAAGGTAAAACCTGACAGATATGTTAAATCTTCCCCACTTTATTGAAAACTAAAAGATTAAAATATAGATAGAGACAGACTTCAAAAACATGTTATAACCATCATTAACACACAGCAGCAGGTATTTATTTCCACTAAGCCCTTAGAGGATAACCCTATGTAGCAAGGATATATTTAAGATAAAATTGCTCCACTTGTACAGACCAAACTCTCATAACAAATGGCACTTACTTCTGGAAACTAGGGATGTCCTGATACCGATACTAGCATCAGTATTGGGACCGATACAGGGCATTTCCACGAGTACTTTTACTTGTGAAAATGCCCCGATACATAGAGCCGATGCTTGCGCTATGTTTTTTTTTTGTAGCTTCAGGCTGCCCAGAGGTACCGCGTGTGTTGGGGTCCTTTGGGCAGTCTGCCGGCCAGTTAAATTAGGACCCCACCTGGAGCGCCGCCCACTGGACCAGTGCTGACGGCAACGTGTGAGGCACAGCATGAGGCAACAGGGATCGGAGTGAAACTGTGAGTGAGGGAAGCTGGGACAGGGCTGGGTGTAAATCTATTGCTACAGTGTACTGGAAGTGTGTACTGTATATGTAGTACATATACACAGCACACCCCTGCACTACACTACAGCAATAGAGTTACAATTCTCCCCTGATAACAGGAATAGGCTAAATCATGATCCATAGTACAAACTACATATACAGCACACACTTCCAGTACACTGCAGTAAAAGAGTTACAATTCTCCCCTGCTAACATGAATAGGTTAAATGATCCCAGAGTCAGAAGCATGATCGGATTTGTAGTTTCACTACAGCTGTGTGAAAGCAAATAAAAATGTTTTATTGTTCTAAAACAGTCTTGAAATTAAAGTTCTTCATAATCATACAGAAATTAGCCTAAAATCATTAGTCTGTATTGTTTTTTTTAAAAGTCACCTGTTCCTTTAAGAAAAAGTATCGGTAATTGGTATCGGCAAGTACATGAGGGGAAATACTTGTACTTGGTCTTGAAAAAGTGGTATCGGGACATCCCTACTGGAGACAATATCCTCACAGGGGTAATTTGTTATTTACTGACATAACATCAATCTAGTCAGTACAGAGTTCCAAGCTCAGCATCAGTTACCAAACAACCAACTTCAAATGAAAGGTTCCTGGGGATGCTGGTGGTCTGCAGCCATTGAGAAGTGCTGTGTGGTGGAATAGGGTGGCTGGTCCCCTCACTCCTCTGCAATTTGCCCTTGAATGACATCCAGCCTTGCTGATGTTTTACCTCTCCCTCACTTTCCTCCTCTACTATCTCTGGCACCCAGGTACGGTCTGAGACCTCATCTTCATTACCACCCTCCTCATCCATGAGGCCAAGTTGGTAGTGAGCCACAGCTGCAGGAACATCACTGGCAATTGGTTCTCCGTGCCTGTTGTCCCCTCCCTCTATTATCTTAATCTTCTCTATATCAGATCAATTTAATTGCTGTGCATCTTCCTAGTGAAGCTGTGCTGAAAAGATTCAGCCAACTCCACCATGCCAGTTTACGGAGCAATGGTGGGATTGGCTATGTAAGAGAATAAACAGGGCACATTTCAGCCAACTCCACTGAAATGTGATGACACTGTGCTACTCTGCACTTGGGAGAAGGAGGCTGATAAAGTCTTGGTCAACCATTCCACCACCTCCTCCGCATGCTCTGGCTGTATAGCTCACCCACTTCCAGAAAAGAAAGGCAGATGTGCCCTGCCTGTCAAAGGTGAGGCCCAACCACTGCTATGGCCTGCAGATGCTGAACCTGCTCTCTCTAAATAGTTGCAAATGAACTGCATCTTGTACCCGACCTGCCTGTAACTGGACAGTGAAAGGAGAAGCAACACAGTGATGAGCTCATCACTCTGTCACTCTGCTTTCTCTTCCTGTTAGCATGCATCTTGTCAGCACATGAACTGATTGGCTGCTTCTTCCTCTTACACTCCAGCTCTGCTATAAAGAGGATGAGGTCGATACCAGGTTAAACTTAGGTACTTATACTGTTTGCATTTATACATTTATTGATGTATTAAATTGGAACTCTGGCCACAGGGATTATTAAAAGAAATGTTACCTCTCCACATAATAAATATCTGGATCACTTCAAAGTACTTTAAAATCAAAACTTTTCTTTCTACCTGATAGTACAGCCCCCTCTGTACTTCCAGCCCACGCCGAATATAAGATCTGGTGGTCTCATAGACTACAGTGCTTGTGTCCTTTTACCATCACCCTCTTCACTTGGGCACTCACAGAATGCCAACTGTGCTTTTCCGGACAAATATAGTGTTAGCCACATAATTCGCAGGTTAGAGTGGACCTAATAGTGCTCTTGTCCTTTAGAATCTGCTATTGCCATATGTACAAGCTAACTATGATATAGTTCATTCTTCTTGCAACCTAAACAGTTTATAAGACCACCATTCTCATATACCTGTAATAGTCCTTTAACAACTGCACATATACAGTATGTTGTTCTATAGATTTATTTTGTTTCCAAACTTTTATTAAATTAAATATATGGAAAATAATATTAATATATTTTCGAATTATAGGAGATATTGAGTATATGTTAAATGGATCAGTGAGATAATATGTGATTATACTTTTAACCTTCAGCTAGTCATGCTCAGACAGCATGTCTTATTTTACTATAATGTGGATATTCACAGTCTCATTTTAGTTTGGCACTCTTCATCTTGTTAATTGGTAAAAGTACATGATTTTCACAAGCTTCCTGTGACCACTATTGTCCTCCTACGTGAACCACAATGATCTCAATTGCAAACAAATTCTACAGATACTCCATTGCCTCCTGTAGAAGCCATGTTCAAAATGGGTCAAGTAAACAGAGAGTCAGCTGTAAATACGGATGTCTCAAGTGAAAACTCTAACTGAACTTCCTATGGGCTGACAAGAAATTAAGATGAAACAATATGTCCTTTTCTACTACATGATTTTGAAAAATTAATTAGGTCAACTATAATGCATGTAGTATACTCACATCAGTCACCGTAAGTGATTTCAGGGCATATAATTATCTTTGTTGTAAACTGAACCACTGCAATGTTCAGACTATCATTAAATAAATTATATTGTAGGTCCCACTGGTATAACAGTATACAAACAATCTGAAAAATCTCCTACAATTAAACTGTCAAAATGCAAATTTCCAGCAGCAACTAAGGCATATTATATTAGCCAGCATTTAATCAGGTCATTATAAATATAAACTATATTAATAATAAATAAATATTTACTCTTTAGATATTGCTCATAGTATAACTAAATCTGAATTTGGACCACCAAACAGGGTCAATGTGCCACATTCCTAACACATAAGTACAAACACCATTTGAGCAAAATTTGTTGGGATTTTTCAGGCACATAAGTGGTAACTCTCACATGTCCACAAGATCATATGATCTTATCACTGTAGCACCTAAAAAGTCCCAACAAATTTTGCTCAAGTGGCATTGTTATGTTACTGGTATAATTAATGCGGGCTGATTTTGAAACATGAAAATGAACAATCAATCATAATTTAGTTTTTACTCTCTAACTTGTCCTCACTCTGCAATTTCTTTTCTTTTCCCTTTTCTGGGAGTCAGAGTTTCCCACACTCATTTTAATCATACAATTATGTGGGGAAATTGATTTGGAAAATTTGGTATAAAACATATCGATTTACTAAAGTGTAAAGTGAAATGAATTGAACATGTGTGCACTTTAAACATCTTTATACAAAAATTTAAAAATAGATCGTTAACATGGCTGGGTGAACACAGGTTCACGTTACGTCACTTTATACGTTAGTCAATCCAGCTCTATATGTATATAGTGTAATGTAGTCATTCTTTATTGTGACACCATATTGTATCTAACACTAGAAACTTGAGTTTGTTACACATCGTAGAATGCCTGGATATGTAGATAATGATTACCCATGGCAATAGAATAAATATTCCTGTACAGAAGTCTTCAAATCAGAAAAGATAATACATTTAATGTAGGGGGAAATTAATTAAAAGTGTCTGAAACAAACTTTGCCTCAACTTTGTCTCAACTGAAGTGCAGCCAATCAGCTTTTAAATTTTATATTTTCTAAGCTGTGTAGAAAATATGAAAGATAGAAGCTGCTTGGTTGCTATGGGCAACTGCACCAGTTGAGATAGAACTTGTCTCAGACACTTTTAATAAACCCCCCCCCAAGATGTAGAAATCTGGCAGACCCCAATAATACAACAACAACTGTGTAACTTTTGCAGATCATTTGTCCTAAAGGTTCTTGAATTTAGAATGGTAGCTCAAATATTATTATTCGCTGGGTGATGATGAATCCTTTTTATTGCATATAATATTGATGATGTGTTGTTTGATGGTGACAATAATAATGATGATTATCATTAACAGCTATTAAATGCTTTCAACAACACTCAGTGTTTCCATTTTAGTAAGCTACTATTTTTTTTGTTTCTTTGTCTACCACAAAGAATTTCCTATTAATGAAAGTTGTTTCAGACGTAACAACATCCGGTACAGTTGTGAGCTCACAAAGCAATAAGATTGACTGGCCTATATAACAAACTTCACTACAAAATACCACCAATTTAATGAAATAATAATTTCGTGAAAAAGAATGTCCGATGTTAAAGCATAAACTGTATCTTCTAAGATCAGACAGGTTTAGTCTACCTTGACCGTGTTTTTTTTTTTTTTAATAGGACGAGTTCAGAAATATGTACAAATCCCAAAACCCCCTTCAGCCCCTTCAAAACATTCAGCCCCTTCAAAACTGGGCCTACACACTAACATCCCATAGACTTTAATAGGATATTGGTCCTGCAATACAGGTACGTTCCACTTAAGTCTATAGGATGTTAGTGCACAGGCACAGGCAAAGTGGTTCTACATTTTTACCAGCTAAGCTTTAGTCAGCGCAGGAGGCCGCAGCCATCTGAGGAGGTAAGTAAGGACCTGTGGGGTGAAGAGGGGACACAGCTGAGTGTATTGAAAGGTGCTAGAGTTTTTCGTTTTCTTTACTCCTGAATCTTGGGCTGGTTGTGTATTTGTATTTGAGATTTAGGGACCCAGGAGTTACCAGGGGCTTAATTTAGAACTTAAAATTTACACGTTTTAATAGAGAGTCCAAACAGTTGAAAAATTGACTGCAATAGTTCAGCAAGGGAACAAATAGGGAGATGATCTAGTAGTTTAAATTAACAATATATCATCTGCAAGCAGAGCTAGTACATGGTATACACATTTTCTATAAAAAAAAACTGAATAACCATACTGAGAAATTAGGCTAATGGATAGGAACATTAAACAAAAAAATCAACAAGGGACATATTTTTCTTTTCGCCCTTTGGAGTTTGATGGGAGTGAAAAGTAAGCCCACTATATGTATTGCAGCTTTGGGATCTGCATATGTGCCACTAATTACATTTATGAATTATCCTTCAAAACCTATTTTAGTCTGAATATTTTCTAGTTCTATCCAGTTTACTCTGTTGAATGCTTTTTTAAATAATTTTTTGGCTGCAACATCTTTTTTGTTAACTAATTTAATTAATTTGCCATGTTGATGGGAAGATTTTTTTAAGAAGGGCTGTGTTGCTTTCAGCAGGCTTCGCAACAAAGGTCTACAGACAGCTGCATTACAGGAAAGCATATTATATTACACAAATGTTCAGCATTGAGAGGGGTGACAGTGCATTAATTCTTTAAAATCATAAAAGGTCCGTTTCTAACTTTGCTGACTAAAGGGTAATCTAAAACCACCATATCATCAACCATAAATACCCTTGCCCTACCAGTGATGTGTCTCCCATTGGTAAGTAATCTATACTAGAGAGTGTTCATACTGATAAACAATTATAGTCTACCATTCCTGTTTTAAAGAGGACCTGTGTCGAGGAGCTTTTTTTCTTGTTTCACAACTGTTTCTCACCTCATACAAATCTATGGGATTGCTAAACTAGCTTGAGTCAGGTTGAATGCAGGTCAAAAGGAGGTCCACCACAGGTCAGTTGCACCTGTCATTGAATTCTGAATGATCTCAGAAGAAACTGGAGCTTGGGGAGATTTTAGAAAGGTCTCAAGGAGGATCGGCAGGTACAGGCTGTACAGAAATATCTCCATGCATGATTGTGATTTGGGGCTTTGTCATATATTGAACACATCAGAGAAGAATCCTGTAGGTGACTTGTAAGGCCTCTGTTTTTGATGTAAAGGTGAATAGGTTTAAACCGCCAATCCAAATTCTTCTGAAAGTTCGCCAACAAACAGTCAGGTTTATTGTTCTTAAAACAGAATCTGTTTTGGGACGAATGTAACTTTTTCTCCAACTGGTCCATGAGGCATAAGTTAAGTTGTTGTGTTATTTGATCTAGTCTGCACCCTAAGTCTGGGGTAGGGACAATTTATAAGGAGAAGAGAGGAAGAAGTATAAGATTTGCAACCTGACCAAAGTAGAAAAGGGCTTGAACCCCAAGCTACTAATGGAAACTTATGGAGCTTACTTTGCTAGGATTACTTTTGTTGAGACAAGGTGGAGAAGGTAAGAATCAGGTGCCTAGGATCCCCTGCAGGCCATCCTAAATTGAATAATAACAATGTACCAATGAAAAGATTAATAAAGCTTAAGGAAAGGCTGCTGGGTGTATTCTGGGATGGCAAGTGCCATTAAGGACATAACACACCCCTCTGACAATGGCAATGTATGTGTTCAAGTGGGATTTCAGGGGATAGCTCCTGACAGAGAGCGGTGACTGTGAACTGCAGGTCAACCATGGACTCTGACAGGCCCCTTATCCGAAATTCTCAGCATCCTCAAGCTTGTAATGGAGGATATGTATTTTGAACTTTACATTTCTTATATCCCTCAAGTACCATTGTTGCATTGTTCCTTCTCCCTTCCAGATGTGCTGTGTGATGCTGAGATATTTTTTCATCATGAAAAAAATAACAGCATGATATCTAACATATTTAAACATCTGCAGGAAGACATATGAAAACTGGATCTTCTTATGGGTTAGCCTCTCTCACTAGAATAATAGTGAATACATAAAGTACAAACAATAATGCAACCAAGCTCATATATTTATTTTAGGTAGGTATTATTTCATATGCTTGCTTCAGATAGCTACAAGAAACTAGTAAAAGAGGGCATCTAAAGTATTGTATAACGTTTTCCTATCTATCTTTGAACTCCAGTGAAGGCGATTCAATGATAGTTCACAGCCCTGTGCTATTCAGGCCCAGTAGGTCAAAACAGGATTGTCAATAGGTGGTTGAACAAAAGAACATAATGCGTTGAAAAGCCTGCAAGTGGGGCATTCATTTAAAGCAAGTCTATTCCCAAGCAATTGACGGACACATGTCCGTTTACATACGACTCTCTATAGACTTACATGGGTCTGGTAATTTCAGCGTTTTCCTCCATTGCAAGATAGAGGAAAAAACTGGATGGACAAGGATGTTCGTCTTGATCCATTTTGATTCATTACGATTAGGAAGGGACCCGTGCACAGATCCCCTGCTGATCGGAACTGAAGGCACCTGTGTGAAAGGGGCCTAATACATAATTTAAAGCTGGGCTTTCTTTTGGCAATATTGTCTTTTGACATTATTTTATTTACCATGTAATCTATACACAAAAAGACATTTGTAAAAAAAATTAAAATCTATTTTTACCTGTGTTACTAGTTTCACAGCGAATAAAAAGTATTCCTTTTATTCTAGAACTTGTACTGTTTAGAATTACACTACAAGTATGTGTCTGTTACAAAGTTATTTGCTAATAAAAAAAAAAAAATTGTTTTAATTTTGTGCAAATTCTTTTTATGTGACGGGGGAGGGGGGGGACCATTTAAACTACATGTGAATAAAATGGTAAATGCAATTAAACAATACATTGCTACATTGTGTGTACTCAATTATATTGGCAGACTATATGCAAGTGTCATTTTACACAGAGGCTGCATTTTGACAGCCTCACCTGATATGTAAGACAGAAGAACTCCAACTGTCATTTTGGCAGCCAGTAATAACATAAGCCTGTTGATCTTGCCAGAAATGCAGTGTCTGTGTCAGCTACCTGTGAGACTCTAAAAACCCACAAATAACCTAGCTTTATTGTGTAAGCTCCTAGTTCCATCAATACACCATGTAATATAGATGAACACAGGCAGACATGTTTGAAGTCAAGCCTGTATAACAACCATGGCTCCCTTCATGAATACAGTGGAGAAAAAATAGTAGGGACAGTTCACAGGATTACGAGGTGTGAAAACAATTTAAAAAGAAAAACAATAGGAAAAGAGCCTGAAAAAAGACAACTATTGCCACTGCTACATCTAAGGACTGGTGCAATATGTTACATTTTTATTTTCAAGTTTAGATACGCTTTGAGTCACTCCAGCTGTGAAATTCCAGACTGAAAAGGTGCACAGTGCCTGCACTGTTTGGAGCTTATTTGAGATAAAATGTTATACTATTTCGGGTGAGTATAAAGTATCAAGTGAGTAAATGATATTCTTCGCAATAAAAGCCATTGTGTGACACTGCCACATGCTGGCTCTATTGATCGAAAGCTGAATGAGCCTGTAACGTCTGACCTCTCCGCTCACAGTCTTTATCCTGCAGAGAGCAGTGACTGTCAGTCACCACACCCCACAGGGATTTCCCCCCTACCCTCTCTCTATTCCTCCAGTGCTCATTGGAGGGACAGACAGGGGAAGGAGTGGGCAGAGCTATCTGTCAAATAGGCAGCTGGGTGGATTTCACCAATTAGCCTGCTATGCTGACTTTGGGTCACAGGAGAACATTAGTAGTAAGTAAAGCCAAAAAATATTTGGCTTTAGTTCTCTTTTAACCCTTTCGCTGCCACCGATGTAAGGCTTACGGCAGAACACAACCGCTTGCAGCTGGCCAGCTCGGTAAGCCTTACGTCGGTGGCTTTTACTGTTCTCCTATAAGCTCATGATCGTTTTAGTGACCATGAACTTATACCAGAATAGTTACCCCAACGGTCCCCTGTAAAATAACAGCTTTCATCAGTGGCTGAAATGACAGCCGTTAAAAAAAATTAAAAGCCGTTCCAGGCTGGGATCTATTTCCCCTGTACAGGCGGGGTAGAGCAGCAGGGATCCAAGGAGAAATGGCAGGAGAGGGGGGGCGGAGGAGGGAGTGCTGCATGTCACGATGACCGAGCTGTGAGGATCGCCAGCACCTCTGTGATCGTATGTGGCTGAGTGTCTCAGGATGGCCGAGCTGAGGATCGGTAAATATCTGCGATATTTACCGATCCTCTGTGTGCAGGACAAACACTGGAGTGATCAACTGATCACTCCAGTATTTGGAAACAACTGGGGACACACAGTACTATGTCCTCAGTTATGAATGAACAGGAAGTGATTTGCATCACTTCCTGTTCATTCATGAGTTTCTGAATGGGGAGAAGCACTCACTATAGAGGCTTCTCCACATTCATAACTGGATGATTGTAAATCTTTTACTATCTCAAGTTTGTGAATGAATAGAAAGCCTCTGTACTGAGTGCTTTCCATTCATTGAGTGCTGAGGCTGTAGATAAAGAGATTGAGGACTCTGTGTCCTCAATTTCTTTTTTTTTTTTCCAAAAAGAAATGTCTGTTTGGACCCCTGATATTTCCCCGAAACCCCCCAACAGTAAAAAAAAAAAAATAGTAATGAAATAAAAAATTTTAAAATGTACAAATATTTGTTATTTATTAACTTAATACAGTTTTATCTTTTAGCTTTAGTCGGAAAAGTATTTTTGTGCACTGATACTGCTTTTAGTGTGCTTTTATCAATGTAATTGTGTATTTTTATTAGTGTAATATGGATTTGATAAACATTTGCACAATAATCGCAGGACCTACAAAATTAGTAGCACCATCTTTTTATTCTACCGGGCCTGTGCTTTCAGAAAATATATGATTGGGGGGGGGGGGGGGGGGTATTTTGCAAACGCTAGCAACGCAGCAGTAGAAAATAGAAATAATGGGAAAATACAAAAATTGCGTCTACCAAGAAGATGTTACCCCTTTTACAAGAGTTCCCCAAAGTCTCCTTACATGCATTATGTACGTCAGTTAATGAATGCATGATTAAAAAAAAATGTGAATAGGAAGTCAGTTGCATTTTATTAAGCAGAAAGGCATGTGGGGATTTCCTCAGTTTCAGGTAAATAAACACCACCTTATAACATATGGTTAGTTCTTAAGAGTTTTCTTCTGGTTAGTGGATTCAGGCCATTACCTCACTGGTTTCAGAAATTTATCTGTGCGTAAGCATGTGGTTTGGAATTGTTAATTGTCGGTGGAAGTGGTAAGACAGAACCTACTTTTTTCAAACCATGTGTTCTTCTTTCTGCAGAAATTAGGGCTGAAGTTACAATTAATTAGAGAGGTAAGAGAAGATTTTCGGAACCCTCAAGACATGTTCTCTGTATGATAAAAATACATGCGATTAAACAGAATCATTATACTTCTTGAATTCATGACTTTTCTGAACTAAGACACCAAGAACTATATGGGCACTCTGTGGCTTCAATTGTGTACACATTTATGTTTTTTTAAGCCTAGGTTTGCGCCCACCATAGGCATTTTTAAAAACAACAATAACAACAACAAACAAAAATAACATAATCTACCTATTTTTGTAAATCAATCAAAATATTTGATGCAGAAAAAAAAACTTGAGTTATGCGGGTGTAGTGGTTTTCAGCGGTGAAGTATGCAGGTGCAGGGGAGTTCAGAAAAGGGTTCAAGTTAGTGACAATTCCAGGTACCCAGGCACAATAGCATCAAACATAGCCCACTAGTCACGAAAAAGCAAAGTGTATAGCAGGGTACAGTGACAGTACACAGTGAAGGGAATTTATCAAGACTGGAGCAGAAGAAATCTGGCGCAGCTGTGCATGGCAACCAATCAGCTTCTCACTTTCATTTTCAAATCTTAACTGAACAAACTGAAGAGAGAAGCTGATTTGCTGACATGCACAGCTGCTCCAGATTTTGTCTGCTCCAGTTTTGATAAATTCCCCTCAGTGTGTCTGCACATGCCATGCAGCACTATGCTCCAGACTGTCAACATGACAGAGAGTCCTCAATCTATTTTTTTACAGCCCTAGCACTTAATGAACAGGAAGCACTCAGTAGAGCTTCCTATCCATTCACAAATTGAGGAGATGAGGTGATGTGTAGCAATTCCTGTTCATTCATAACAGGGGACGTAGTAAACACTTACTTTCTTCTCAGTTATGAACAAACACCGGAGTGATCGCTGAAGCAACCATGAGCTTATAGCAAAAGGGTGAATGCCAGTGGTGTAAGGCATACTCAGCTGGAAACATTTTTTTCTGCCATATGCCTTTCGTGGTTGGCAGGAAAAAGGTTAAATCTGAGCCTCTTGATAATTGAATAATTAATTTTGTTTATAGACTAAAGGGAAAAATCTGTCAGTTGTGGCTTAAGTATTATAATGTATTCCTTTAGAAAATGGATATAATTTGATCTGGCTGTTGGCACTGTGAGATGTATGATAAGTAAGAAGACTGCTACCAGATGCTTGTAGTGTTGTGGCCCTTTGTTTCAAGAGTGGGCAAGTGGCACAATTTTTCATAGCAAGCAGTTTTCACATGTAGGGTCTGTTCACACCAAAATTGGAAGGTAATCGACTTGTGATTGCACCCTCCGTTGTACTTCCGTTGCGTTACTGTGTTGTTTTTTTTATTTTTGGGGGGGGGGGGCAATCTTTATGTGAAGTAACATGTCCTGAGTGGATATACTTCACTGTATTGCCCTTTTCTTATTTGTGCTGCGTTTTTGATGCCTTGCACTGCGCTCAAAAAAGTAGAGCATGCTTTACTTCCTTTTCAGTGCACTGCAACGCAATCCAGCAGTATGAACTGGCCCCATTCTCGCCCATACATTTTATTTGGTGCCCTTGCGGTAGCATCCATTGAAAAACAGATGCCAACGCAAAGCAATGGATCTGGTGTAAATGGGGCCTTAAGTTTTCTTTTGTGGATTAGACAAGGAAAGAGAATTCTGAATTGCTATTGCAACATCATTAGACATCTTTCCACCCCTGTGATCATTTTCTTTATAATAAACATTAGGACAGCTGGATGGTTGAGAAAAAAAAGGATGCTAGTGGATCTCTTTTTCTATACACATAACACGCCTGTAAGCCCTGTATGAGCATATGGTTCTTGCTACTATTGGAGAACGCAATGCTTTAAAAAGAACAATGATATTTTGTAGCCCCGTCACACAGACTGTAGAATATAAAACATACTAGTATGTTGCATGGCCACAGAGCTACTGAAATACTTTAGTGGCTGCTTTTACTTCAGTAGCTTCTTTTTTTTTTAATCACCACATGTTACCAAATTCCATTTGTCAGCCACACTGTATTCCGCTGCTGGTTTTGTTATGAGTCATATTGGCCCACTGAGAACGGCTCAGTTTGCATTAATAGTACTTTCCTTTACATTGTTTGCTTTGGTATGAAAATAAAGTAGTTCACTAGCTTGTGTCAGAAACCCGTACATTTGGGAAGGAAACATTAAATGCTTGTGGTAGTGCAGCTTATCACTATGTGGGAGACTACTTTCTCTACCAATACATTCTGGGGAATAGGAAATCACTATTAGGCTACTCGGCGGGTTTTCAAACATGTCCGTAAGTTTAAAGTCATGCGACCTTACAGTAGTAGAGGTCGCACGGCTTCCACACACCTTACGAACATCGTACGATCTCGGGATTTCCCGCGATTATCGTACGATAATCGTAAGGTGTGTGGGCACCCTTAGCCTACCTACCAACTTTCCTTCTGAAGTGGCAAAGAGAGACATCAAGTAGCACAGTTCAATTGCCACAACAAAACATTGGCATGGCTAAGCTGTTTTGACTTTAGCATAATTAGCATGTGATAAAAGGGGGAAGAACATTTTTAGCACAAATGTTTTTGTTGCTGTTTTGCAGTAGTTGGATATCATACCTTCAACCTGTTTTTGCAGTACCTATTTTTACTGCTGCCGTGTTCCAAGACACTGCGAGAAGCTACCCTCATCTTACAAGAGACTGCCAATGTTTAAAGAAAAGATGTTTGAAACCTATGTAGCGTTGCCATGTAAATACAGATTGATATAGATCAGTGACCTGTAGAACACTTTTAGTCATGGCTAATTCATGTTCCCACAGCCCCCTTAGCAATACATAGTCCCCTGGATCATATTTCAGGATAGGCCATTCAGACCATGGCCAAAGGGGGGGCAGGTTAGGTTTTATTTATTTATTTATTTTTCACTTTTTTATTTTTTATTTTTATTTATCTTATTATCTTTTACATTTTTATTTCTTATAACTGTTTATTATTTTATCATTTTTTTTCTTTTTTGGCACTTTTTTTTTTTTACTTCTAAAATGTTTATTTTTTTTTTAAACTAGGGGGCACTAAGAAGTATTTTTTTAATTTACAGGGGCTTTGATACTTAGTATCTCTGAGGAGAATACAGTATTCTCCTTAGAGATACTTTGTATCAGTTTGTATCACACAGCCGGCTCGCAGCTGCACAACACAGTGAGCTGCTGCCGACTCTGTGATTGTCACGGCTCTGTGATCACAGCAACCAGCTATCGCTGTGATCAAAGTGCTGTGACCACCTAAGCTGCTG
Source organism: Nanorana parkeri (assembly GCF_000935625.1). NCBI lineage: Eukaryota > Metazoa > Chordata > Amphibia > Anura > Dicroglossidae > Nanorana > Nanorana parkeri. The sequence goes on from NW_017306725.1 coordinate 79,189, forward strand.
TTGAGGGTCTGCCTCAGACCCCAAGGGGCCCATCAACAGCAGTAAATCAGTGAGCGCTGGTCCCTTCACGGACCAGTGATAATTGTACAGCATAACAGTGATTATCCCGTCGCTGGTCATTAATGAACTAAACAATCGTGACAGTATAATCCCTTCATCAGTCATGAAGGGGTTAAGCACTTTGTGTTATACAAAATGACAGGGTTATTCACAAAAGGGTGAAGAGTTTGGAGAAGGCAGGAGAAGTGAACAATCTAGGACAACATAGCTGATTTGGAAAAATTCTCCAATTCACCTCACTTACCAGTTCAGCTATGTTGTCCTAGATTGTTCACTTCTCCTGCCTTCTCCAAACTCCTCATCTTTTTGTCACTAAACCTGTATGTGAATAAAAGTTTTTACTCTCTGAAATGGGTTGTAGAACTGAATTGTGTGAATCATCATCAGAGTGTTTTAAGATTGCTCATCTTTGTTTAAATAAAAAACATCCATTATTCATATGAATTATAGATCTTGAATTACCAACCTGCCATTCATATGGACTTTGGTGCAATCAAGAAGCCTTATATCACAGTTATTACATAAGAATCAAGAGGTGTTTGATTTCTTGTAGAAGGTTATGAGGTTTGACACAAGCACTGGTTTGCTTTAAATTCCTATGGCACAGGTGTCAAAGGATATAGCGTTTGTTAGTGTCAAGCCTCAGCATTTTAAAAATAGGGATATTTTTCCCAGGGATAACTGGGAAAGGTGCCCTAAATATATTAATGTCATAAGTGCAGGCGCTTTCGTGGCCTCGCCGGGTCCCCTTCATCAGGCTCAGAATGACAGAATTCCTGTCATTCTGAGCATCTGAGCCTGATGAAGGGGACCCGGCAAGGCCCCGAAAGCGCTTGCACTTATAATATGCTAACTCATTCAATTGACTTATTTCACTTATCTTGGAGTGCTGGTGACATTCTTTTTTCACTTTGAAGTTCTTTCACGGTGCCATCCGTGGTCACTTCAAGCACCCACCTGGCTATAGCGGGTTTAAGTTCCGGTAAGGAGTGCAGCAAGATAATCTTCATACTAAAGATATTCATAACTACAACAATATATACTACTGTACATACTGAAGCCTACAATCTTCGATGTAGCAGAAAACAAAAGGTCAAACCTGAGTGTATTTTCTAGCATTATTCCTGTTGATAAAATGTTACATTATTTTCATCAAGTCTGGTGGTAGGAAAAACATTACCTTTATTCTCCAGTGACTGATTCCTAAACAAATCTGTATTTTCTTTAGCCCCCAGGCAGTAGCCTATTGATGTAACAGTTATGCTTCATGTGGTGATTTCCTACACCACAGCTTTCAGGCATGCCATGATTCAGTTATTACATGTTGCAATTACTCCAGCAAACTTACCAAAACTGAATTAAATGCAGCTGACATTTCTGGTATACACTATCTTTTAGCATCTTTAAAAAAATGTTTATGCAGAGATGGTCAACTAAAAGCCACTGGGCTAACATGTCAAATTTCAACTGGGGTACCCTTATATCTTATACGAAAACCAATTAAACTCTTTGGTGCTAATATTTAATTAAAGTGAGTAATAGCTCACTTTTTAATTGTATGTCTTCTAGAGGCTTATACAGCATAAAAAAAGATGCAAAGGAGAAATGCTGGTTAACTAGAAGCAAGGACAGGTTCCTGGCAAGAAGGAGCAGTGCAGGGATGCTAATGGACACTCTTAGATAGGGTGAAGAGTTTGGAGAAGGCAGGAGAAGTGAACAATCTAGGACAACATAGCTGATTTGGAAAAATTCTCCAATTCACCTCACTTACCAGTTCAGCTATGTTGTCCTAGATTGTTCACTTCTCCTGCCTTCTCCAAACTCCTCATCTTTTTGTCACTAAACCTGTATGTGAATAAAAGTTTTTACTCTCTGAAATGGGTTGTAGAACTGAATTGTGTGAATCATCATCAGAGTGTTTTAAGATTGCTCATCTTTGTTTAAATAAAAAACATCCATTATTCATATGAATTATAGATCTTGAATTACCAACCTGCCATTCATATGGACTTTGGTGCAATCAAGAAGCCTTATATCACAGTTATTACATAAGAATCAAGAGGTGTTTGATTTCTTGTAGAAGGTTATGAGGTTTGACACAAGCACTGGTTTGCTTTAAATTCCTATGGCACAGGTGTCAAAGGATATAGCGTTTGTTAGTGTCAAGCCTCAGCATTTTAAAAATAGGGATATTTTTCCCAGGGATAACTGGGAAAGGTGCCCTAAATATATTAATGTCATAAGTGCAGGCGCTTTCGGGGCCTCGCCGGGTCCCCTTCATCAGGCT
>NW_017306725.1:81550-89315 GCF_000935625.1 Nanorana parkeri
ATGACAGATTTCCTGTCATTCTGAGCCTGATGAAGGGGACCCGGCAAGGCCCCGAAAGCGCTTGCACTTATAATATGCTAACTCATTCAATTGACTTATTTCACTTATCTTGGAGTGCTGGTGACATTCTTTTTTCACTTTGAAGTTCTTTCACGGTGCCATCCGTGGTCACTTCAAGCACCCACCTGGCTATAGCGGGTTTAAGTTCCGGTAAGGAGTGCAGCAAGATAATCTTCATACTAAAGATATTCATAACTACAACAATATATACTACTGTACATACTGAAGCCTACAATCTTCGATGTAGCAGAAAACAAAAGGTCAAACCTGAGTGTATTTTCTAGCATTATTCCTGTTGATAAAATGTTACATTATTTTCATCAAGTCTGGTGGTAGGAAAAACATTACCTTTATTCTCCAGTGACTGATTCCTAAACAAATCTGTATTTTCTTTAGCCCCCAGGCAGTAGCCTATTGATGTAACAGTTATGCTTCATGTGGTGATTTCCTACACCACAGCTTTCAGGCATGCCATGATTCAGTTATTACATGTTGCAATTACTCCAGCAAACTTACCAAAACTGAATTAAATGCAGCTGACATTTCTGGTATACACTATCTTTTAGCATCTTTAAAAAAATGTTTATGCAGAGATGGTCAACTAAAAGCCACTGGGCTAACATGTCAAATTTCAACTGGGGTACCCTTATATCTTATACGAAAACCAATTAAACTCTTTGGTGCTAATATTTAATTAAAGTGAGTAATAGCTCACTTTTTAATTGTATGTCTTCTAGAGGCTTATACAGCATAAAAAAAGATGCAAAGGAGAAATGCTGGTTAACTAGAAGCAAGGACAGGTTCCTGGCAAGAAGGAGCAGTGCAGGGATGCTAATGGACACTCTTAGATTTGGGTTGTCATCCGAGGAAAGAACACGTAAAGCATTCTCCAACCTTCTGGTCTAGCATAGTTCTGTGTACCACATTTGGCTAGGGCAGTACCCTTACAGGGAAGACGCCTCTATGAGCCTCAATGGTACACACTTAAGCACTGTTTCTGTTCTCTGCCACATGGTTAGCCCCTTCCATAACATCACCTATGCTACAAGAACCACAAGATCTATGTCTAGGTGCATGGTATGTCTTTTAGAAACCTAAGTCTTTTAGGAAACAGGTCTTTTAGGAATGCGCTGTACATAGACTGGTACTTACCAGTGTGGGAACCCCTGTCCCTGTACAGTATGCTAGACATAAATAAGACTAAGAGCTCAGTAATGCAGAGGTAGTCTCCCACTCTCATGACTCCCACTAATTGCTAATCTGTGTTAAATCACTGTTAGTACCTATTATTACTCTATCCAACCCTTCTCCATCTCCACAACAAATAAAACAGCAGTCATTCCTAAGCTTTGGCATTTTTATATTGAGTTAATCCTGAGCTTTTGACTGTTGCAGATGGTGGAAAAGCTATTTCTTGCGTCATGGAGGATGCTAGAGATGATGGGGAGGTCCACAAATAATATACACTAGACATGTGTGATTCGTTTTGGAAAAATTTGTTTTTCTGACAAATTTTCGTCATTCGGGGACTTGGATGTATCCAAATTTCCGAATAACAGAAATGACGAATGAAAACAAATCTTTTTGAAAACAACATTTCGGACGGTAGTCTGTACGTATTGTCATTTGTGGACGAATTGTCGTTGCATCAAAGTGACATTTTTTAAAAATGCAACGAAACGAACGATACGAAAACGAAATGTAAATTTGTGCAGAATACTGCTAATGGATTTGGTCCGAACCGAAAACGAATTGACTTTCGGACCTGAAAACAAAATAACGCAAAACCTGAATCAAAACTAAATAAACAATTTTTTTGCCAGTGCACATGTGTAATATGCACACATGTGGCAACAAACCTATGTGACTGTACTGCAGATTATGAAAAGCCTGCTATGAGCTCCAGTTCAAGCAAATCTGTTTATTCAATCCTATTTGCCAAAAATAACAAATTGTATAAATATTTCTGTGGCGCCTTGAGGAAGGGACCCAGCGTGGCCCCGAAATGTTGGCATTTTTTACAAAATGTGACGATGATCTAATACAATAAACAAGTATCTAAGTGTATACTATGTATGATTTTCTGATCTTTACATTGTCTCCAATACAACACCCAAAATAAGTAAAAGGGAAAAAAAAAAAAAGATTTAGCAAAGCCTTTAGCTAAATGTTTCCTCTATATGTTGATTTCTAAATATGTGCTTAGGTCAAAAAAGTATAGGTGGTCTGTGGGAGCTAAAAATGGAAACCTTTCTATGATTTTCCATAAAACCCATAGTGGAAATTTGAGATTCACAGTGTATTTTTTGAATGATTAATAATTAGGGTAGTTTGAGTCAGTTGTTGCTGGAGCGAAGATTTTCATTTAAATCTAGTGATATTAGTAAATTGCATTGTTCATAGAACATAGACCTCACATATACTGTACAAGCATCTTCTACTGTGAAAAAAGTATTATGGTTACTCATGTCCTGTGTACTGGAACATTGCAAAAGGCTCTGTGATTCATTTCATTGCGTTACTGCAGTAAAGCTGAGGTTTAATTATTTGGAAATAATAATGCCCGTTTTCCAAACATATGCTTTTGATCACCATAAATACTCAATGCAAACACTTATAGGACTGTCAAAACTTTAATATTGTCTACTATTAGCATTTGCCAGACCACCTTCACTGGATTCTTCTACAACGAAGGAATGTATTTATTTATAATGGTAAGGTTTCTGGACAGGGATGCGGCACTCACATAAGGCTCAGTGTACAAAGACAACACACCTGCATGAGGAACATACTGTCAAAAAGTGACAGTTATTTTCAGGTAAGTCCAAAGAGATTTTAAAATACTGTTGCATGGCTGAAAAAAATCCTTACCCTTATTTTAAGGTTTTATGAATTGAGCCTACAATAGAATACAAAGGTCTGAGTTTTTAGTTGATGGAAGATCTTGTATTGTCTTCAGATTAAACTCTATGTATAGCCAAAACATTTTTTTTTCATTTTGGATTGAATAGGGAAGAGTTAAACACCCAGTTTTTATTTTTGTTTGTTGTCTTTGGACCATTCTACCACTGGGCAAATTTCCCTTCCCTATCTGTCCCAGAGAGTCAGCAGGAAGTTAAAGGAAATCTACCAAAGTGAGAGGAATTCCGGTCTAAGTCTGTTGTCTCCAGAACAGATGTCCCCATTGGAAGATTTCCTTTCAACTTTTGTTCTGGGACAACTCTAATATTTTGGCTTTTCTTCACGTTTTTCTAAATGACAATGGCCAGCTGTACAAATAGAGGAGTCAATCCCTCCAATGGGGAATCGACAGCCATTGAAACTTGAGTGTCTAACCCTCCCCCACTCTATCCAATACAAAAAATAAAAAATAAAGGTTTTGCCTAGAGATGCACTTTAATACTTACTTGTCTATCAGTGTTCTTGTGCATAAACAAGTCTCCTGAAAGCAGCATGAACTAGATCACCCTAACCTAATCTTGAAATATAGATTAATGCTGCGGCATAGATTAATGTGATTTAGCTCTCAAAATCAGTAATGGCAGTCACCAGCACTCATTTGTCCCTTCCTCAGGGCGACATAGTCACTATTGCCCTGAGGAAGGGGCCCTGCGTGTCCCTGAAACTTTGGCTTTATGATGCATTTGACGCATCAATAAAAGTGCTCATGCTTCTTGCACATTATAAACGAGTGCTGGTGACTTCCACTACTGATTGGACAGTGGCACGGCGCCATCCGTGTTGTCACTTCGAGCACAGTGCACAGACCACAGCTGTACCGCATGGTCTGTGCACTGTACGGAGTGCAGGTGATTCCCAAACGTATTTAGCAATCAAAGTGACAACTATGCACAAACTACACATTTCTGTACAAGGTGTACTATAGTTTGAAGCCAAACGCTATCCAAAATTTGTATTTCATATGGGGAGGGGACATCTGTCAGGTTTTTATTGTTACCCACTGAGGGAGATTTAACCTATTTCTCTGTTTCTGTGGAAGTGTGTCACAAAGATAAAAAGTGATGGTGTATCTTTAAAATGAGGACAAAGACAGCAACAAAAGGACATTCATTTAGTCGAGTGGGGAGGTTACAATATGTGTTTTTATTGCTCTTTGTCTTCCTGTTCTGGAGACACACAAGTCCTCTAATGTCTTCTCCTGGTGTCACTGGGAGAGGAAGTTAGGTAAAATTTCCCTAATGAGAAAATAGATAACATTAGCAACTTAAAGTGACATTAAACCCTCAGATTTTTTACCGCACCGGAACGCAGGGAGTCGGCCTGCTTACATTCCAGTGATCGCTACGCGATCGACTGGTAGATCGCGATCGACTTTGTGGGCACCCCTGCTGTAATGTGTGCCTTACTGTAATCCATGGTTGTTTCCCTTCTCTTTGCTGCTCTTCCTTTTAAATCCTCATGTCTTCTCATGCTTGGGGAGAACTTCCCTTTGCAGCTAAGTGCCTCTTCCTTTAGTGCTGGCTCAGGTTGCAAACGTACACACAGACACCATGTAGCCATTCCGAGGACAAGGCAGTCTGCTGCAAAACAGAAGTTCTGCCCAGCATGAGAACAGATACAGATTTAAAAGGAAGAGCAGCAAAGAGAAGGGAAACAACCATGGATTACAGTAAGGTACACATTACAGTATTGGTTCATGTTAAAAAAATCTGAGGGTTTAATGTCACGTTAATACAAATTCTGACTGTTGTGTTATTAAAAAAATCACTTGTTTTCAGTCTGCAGCCAGACACATTTTTCAGTATCTTACACAAAATTCTGTGTTCTCATTCTTCTAGATTGCGGTCGTCAGAGAGATACTACCCAATATGTATCATGTATAAGATTCTCTTTATTCTTTGTTGTTGTTGATAAATCTATAGCTTACTGATCACACTAAAGATGTTATCATTTAATTTGGTGTTCCCTGTGACCTACAAATTATTTCAAGGGATCCTATATGGTAAAAAGGTTGGGAAAGGCTCATTTAAAGTTTATCTAAAGCCAAATCTTGGAAAGAGTTAGAACACTAGCCAGGTTGTATTACTATCTCTGTCCCTGCTGGGGAGATTCCCTCTGTTTGTCTTGATGGCCATTGTCACTGCAACAAGAAAATTATGGAAAACCCCAAATTGTTCCATTTTTGACAGAAACAGAAAATCTTCCAATGGAGGCCACTTATTCACGTGATGTCTAAGAGGGGATTTTTATCACTTTGTATAGAATGTGAAAGTGGGCCCCAATGCATTTGGGAGCTCACTGTCATGGGATTGTATTTGATGTTTTATGATTTTAACGTTTTATTTAAATACATTTAAAGTTAATAAACCAATAAAAGTGCCGCGGCCATTTTATCCAAATAGTTTGGTGTCTATGTCTTTATTTTTAAACATGTAGTACCGCCTGCAATTCCATAATCACTAGTCAACCCCTAACCCTAACACTTAACCTCCACCCTTGAGGCTTGAGGTTTGCCTAATTACATATGAAAATGTACTGTAAATATCAACCATAAATCTAAGTACATCTGAACTGAGCCATATGACTTAATTAAAGAAAAGACCTCTTTGCAACAGAAGATAAGTAATGCTTACGTGCTGTCCATGGCTCGGCTCTTGACTCTCTTGAAGCACTATAGTAGCTAAAGAATCTTGCCCCTGTTGTGCACTGTTTTTTTTCTTGCTGGCTGCTACATCATTTCTGTGTCCTGGAGTGACTTAGTGACCATAAAAAGTGCAGATACATTTTCTTGTGCATTGAAGCTTGTTAAGGACCCATTCAGTTCCTCTTTTAAAGCAGTGTATGTTAATGTGTGTTTTCCATCTTTTGTACAGCCACGACAAGACTTGAGTGTTAAGGGCCTAATTTAGGGGCTAGGAATCAGGGGTAGGCAACCTTGACACTCCAGCTGTTGTGGAACTACAAGTCCCATGAGGCATTGCAAAGCTCTGACAGCCACAGGCATAACTCCCAGAGGCAGATGCATGTTGGGATTTGTAGTTTTGGCACAGCTGGAGTGCCAAGGTTGCCTACCCCTGGGCTAGGTCATAGTTGAACTTCAGCTTCACAATTTTCACTGAAATTACATACATTTTGCAGTGTCCCCATGTACCTATGGGCACAATCACTGCTGTCTGTTGCCATGGCAACTACTTCTCCTTTGCCTTTTCCACTTTATGTTGTGTCTCTAAGACAGGGACATCTACCAAATGGGACATAGTTAATAAAAGCCATTTCCTTCTCTATCCAAAATTACTTTAGTCTTATTTTAATTACATACATTAGTCAAACTGTTAAAATTTATTTTGATTAATGATTGATATTTACAGTGCATTGTCATATGTTATATAAGGTAAACCTCAAGCCACAAGCAAAGTTCTACCAGTAAAGAAGTGTGGAAAAAGCAATTCATTACAAATATGTCTGCAGGTAATCATTTCTCTTTACAGATAATTTAATTTCATAACAAAGAGATGCAGGCAGAAAAGCAATGTCAGTGTCTTTTTATTCTGAGTAGCAATTTCAGGTAGCTTTGAAGAAAGTGATATGTGGGATGATCATCACCACATAATATGAGTCAATCGGTATACATTCACGCCATGACAAACTTTCACTGTTTCCGATACTAAAATTCAGCAACTTGCTGCCTTCACAGGTAAGCTATAACTGACATTTATATTTGCATTGACTGTTTATGGGAATTCGTATTTACCAGATCTCACAAGTGAAAGTAACAGTCCATCTAAAACTGTGATTTACAAGTAGTCCATTGGGCTGTCAGCTTTATATCTCATAAGGGCTCCAAAAAATGCATCTAATTGCCATAGTTTGCAACTTCATTTCTGCATATCCTGAAGTCTTACTCCTTGTGCTGGGTGTTTCCACTCTTCCTGATCCGTTCTCCTAAACAGAATATAAATTGAACAGAAAAAGTGGGAACCATTATAATTTTTCTGTTGCAATATTTTTATTAGAGTTTTACAGGGGTACAATAAAATACAATACAATACAGATATTCTGACTCTGCTATGGGGACAATCTCATGGGGGTGAGTAGTAAACATACAGAAGTCATCATATAGGATGGTTGACAGGTGTGACTCACATTCCCACTCCTCATAGCTTCCCAACCTCTGGGTACCTGGTCGGTTAAGGCTAACTGGATGTCAGTGCCTAAGGGATGACGTAGCCAGAGGTGTTATGGAGAGTCAGGATAAGGCACTCAACGAAGACGGGAAGGGGGAAGACAGGGTGGGGTAGAGCAGGGGGGGTTGGGGGAGGGGAAGTATCAACATCAGCATCAGTGTTCGTTTTTGATCCAACGGGTAACTCCCCGTTGGACCCCCGGACAGTTCTCACCCTACTGGACCATTTCTCCCTATTCCCATTATCCCTCCCGGTCCCACATCCTTGTGCGTGGTTATATACCTCGGAAGCTAGTCGGATCCATATTGGGGTGTTGGTGGAGGATCCAAGGTTCCCAGATGAGTAAGAACTTGGTTTGTGAATCCTCCAGGATGCTGGTCAGCCTTTCATTCAGCATTATGTTATCTAACCTACGGGTGAATTCCATATATGTGATCTGTTGCTTTTTCCAGTTGCCCGCCAGGGTAAGTTTGGCTGCAAGAAAAATAAAATGCGATAGCGCCCGTTGCGAGTTATGCAATTCTGGGATGGGCAAGTGGAAAAGCGCGTGTTGAAGATTT
>NW_017306725.1:89404-89665 GCF_000935625.1 Nanorana parkeri
TAGTCTATAGATTCTGATCCAAAATCGGGTAGCAATAGGGCATCGCCACCAAATATGAATCATATCTCCAGCTGCCCTGCAACCCCGGTAGCAATCTCCTGATGAGTCAGGATATATATGGGCGAGTCTAGTCGGGACCATGTACCACTTCATAACCACTTTATATGCCACTTCGGCGTTGGTAACATTACGGGAGCATTTGGCGATACTCTTCCAAATCCGTCTCCAGGGGCCACTCCTGCTGCAACTCCCTCCCCCAGC
>NW_017306725.1:96517-107601 GCF_000935625.1 Nanorana parkeri
CGTGCGGAATTTATCCAATAAGGCCATGTCCCTGACACTCAATGGGGCGTCTGCTGGGGTCAGGGGCATGCTATCGAGGGATGAGGAATCAAATACCTCAGGTGTGGGATCCGGAGAGGCCCGCGGTTCCTCGTGCTGAGACACGTCCGCCATCTTGGGTCCCCGTCGGCTGCGTGTGAATCGCGGCTCCTTCTGCCTCCTGGATCACCGCATCACGCTCCGCGTGTGGACGAGTGTTGTGTCCGGGGGTTCCGGTGGCTGGATGGTCGGTCAGGTAGGCTTATGGTGGCTTTTGTCTGCTTTCCAGGGGATCGGTGGAGCGGAGCTCACTCAACCAGCGGCCATCTTGGTCGGCAGCTCGCCACGCCCCCCCCATTATAATTTTTCAATTATGCAAGCGCTTTCGGGGCATCAAGGGGTCCCCTTCATCAGGCTCAGAATTACATTCTTTGGAGTGCTGGTGACTTTATTTCTCCATTTGAGTTTCTCACGGTGCCACCCATGGTCACTACAAGCACCCACCCGTCCAGTGGCGTAACAATCGCCATAGCGACCCAGGCGGCCGCTATGGGGCCCGTGCACAGGGGGACACAGCCAGGCATCCCTCTGATGCCGTGTGGGCCGCCTGGGTCGCTATGGAGTCTCGGGTGCTGGCTGTCACTGACATAGCTCAGCAGCTGCTGTGAAGGAAAACGTTCCCACTCACAGCCGCTGCGGAGCTGTGTCAGTGACAGCCAGCAGATGCGGCAGAATAGGCCGGTTACACCGGTGTTCTATCGATAGTCCAAACTTATCGAGTTATGACTTCCGGTCCCAGAACTCGATAAGTTTGAACTTTCGATCGATCACCGGCATTTGCAGTAAAGAAGGAGGCGGAACCCGCCTAACAGCGACCCCGCCTCCTCTCACATCACTGGCCAGCGATCTAAGAGCAGGTGGGGCCAGTGATGTAAGAGGAGGCGGGGCCCGTTGATAGGAGGCGGAGCCCGGGAACAGAAGAGGAGGCAGTGGCCCGGCGGCGGCGACCACGGAGGTGATAGGTAAGAAGCGTACAGCACAACTGAGACCTTGCAGAGCCCACCATAGAGAGTCTATGGTGGGCTCTGCAAGTGGCATAACTAGCAATCACGGGGCCCCATACAAAATTTTGCTAAGATCTGGATCTTAGCAACCTGGGATGCTCTGGCCGGAAAATGCCCCAGAATGCCTCATTATAGGGACAGCCCTGGATATACCAGAACTACACAGTCAAAGGTGTCACTAAAACAATCTTCTCATACCAGTCAATAAAAATGATAAAATCTGCCACATGCCCAGAAAAAGGTAAATAAAGAAAATGAAATCAGCAGAATACATCTCTACCTGCGAGTAGATTATACAACATTGGTATGATTAACTGGACAGTAAAGGGAGATTGGTATTCGGGGACATAAGGCTTCAATATTATTGATGAATTCATTCCATCAATATACAAACAAGCCACTAGCACAAAGAAGTACTGCACACTCTTCATTGAGAGTGACCTGACAGGCCCAGGCAATGTGACCTAAATGGCAGCAGCCATAATAAGAGGTCTCCAAACCACAAACAGGGCGCTGAGTTCTTGTGGTCACCGGGCAGCACACACACACCTCTTGTTAGGACAAACTTGGAACAAAAATACACACGTTCAGTGTCACAATTGACAAAGCCATGCTGTGTTTTTCACTGGTCACTATTTATGAACAATGATAATGACTGCACTGAGCGTAGGAGGGTTACATGTAAGTTTACCTTTGCAGACTGTACCCTCATTGACTCTTCTGGCTTTCTAACTAAAACAAAAATACAAAGAATTCTTAAATATCAAAAGACATGATAAAAGTGAAATTTCCATCCCTACACCTACTAAGGGCCGATTAGACCACATTGCTGTAACACTCAGTAATACACAATTAGTACACTCAGTAATACAGCAATGCAACTGCTGTGATGCATTTTTTGTGTGGTACCATGTGATTAATGCATGCTATCACACAATGCACCTAACTTGCATTATCGTGCCTCAGGTGCGTTGTGCTGTCATCTATTTGAATTGCACCTCAATGCACCTCCCAAATGCAATGTCCATGATCGCACCATAACGCGTATTAGCACAATACTGTGCGTTTTTGTGGAAAAAGTAGTGCATTACTTTTTTCCTTCACACCATACCACAACACATGGTATTGCGGTACCACGCATTGTGGGTGGGAGGCGCGTTGTGGTGCCATTCAAATGAAAGGCAATGCAACACACTTGTTGCACGATAATGCACGTAGGTGCATCGCATGGTAGCGTGTGTGAATAGGCCCTTAGTGCCTGTATTGTGGCTGTGAGCCTGCGCTCAAACCCGGGCTCCCCACTGTCCCCAGTCCCAACATGCAATTGGTACTTCATGTGTCCTCTCCTCCTCAGCAATGATGTCAGAGCCGTAACTATTAGATATGCATCAGGGAGGAGATCACTCCACCACATCCTGCAGTACAGTGTCCAGCAATATACCGAAAGGGAGGATTCAGGGGAAGTGCGGCGGAAGTAAGTGAAATGTGGCACAAGTAAGGAAACAGAGGGCGGCCACAGCAGGGCACCAGTGGGAAGGTCAACAATCCTGCACCTGACCGGTCCCAACTCTGCCCTGGGACCCATAGTGACTGCGTGCGTGGCTATAGTGGAAGTTCCTGACATACTGACAGCTGAGTTTTTTCTGATTACACTGGAAGAGCAGCTCTCCCAGTGTAACTAGCATGGTTGGACAGCCAGTTTGAGAGCCTGGTAAAGCAATGTGCAAAAAAAGCAAACTGGCATAGAGGCAGAAACAGACTTTCCCCCTAAAAAGGTAACGCACTGCACCAGTCTGCATGTGGCATAAATACTCACTTGAAATGCATATACTGCCAACTTTTGTTGTACCTGCCAAAGGCTTTGTACATCTGCATAGCCACGTTTGTGACACACAGCTAAGCCACACTGTGCAGCCAGGAAAGATAACTTTGCTATTTTCTGGTTCAGTTTCACTACTCCCTGAATCATCTACCTGTTAGTAGGACACGTGTTTACTCAGACGAGTGATTCATTTGTAGTTTAAGCAATTTCTCGCAAAGAAAATCGTAGGTATCGTCTATGGAAACACTAACTCATCAATTTTACAGATTTGTGGTTCAGGTGCTCTGTGAGTGAGTTTGTGCAGCATTTTATATCACCGGCAAACTCACTGGATACAGTTGCTCCGCATTTACTTCTATGGAGGCGAGGAAAGTGATTTGTAGCAACGAACGCTAACATAATACTGTAGTACGCGTTTAACCTGAACCTGTGAAAATCACCAGCAACTGTAGTGATCATGTCATCAGCTATAAACTGCTGTTAATCGATTGCATAAAGGAGAAAGCACACCGAGCGCTGTAGGATAGTGTAGTAATTGATACAATTTTTTTTACTGTGTATAAATTAATCAAAAATCTTTAACCAAACATACCGTAAGTTAAAGAGTTTCAGTAAACAACTCTTGGCTGTAAAAATCCTGGACTGGGGGAAACAAGTTATGTCTTGCTGCTTTAGTGCATCGGATATAAACTAAGAAACAAACATTTTCCAGACAACTGTCGTATACCTGGACTCATGCGTTTTGGGCGGGTGTTCCCTCTTCATCAGAGCCAAATGTACTTCCTCCTTTTCTATAGAAGTGATAAACTGGCACTGACAAAAATAATATATGAATTCCCCCTCTTCAAGCTAATTCTCCAATTGGCAGCAGCATCAAATAAAGTCAGTGTCAAAAGAAGTGACATGTTTTCTTTATGGAGACATCAGGGGGTCTATTAGACCCCAAGTGTCACAAATAGACCCCAAAGAAGCTGATGAAGGACAGATCGTGAGCTGGAGAAATTACACACTGAAAGTGATATAATACACATCGCTTCCACTTTCAGTAATTGAAGGGGAGAAGTGAAATGGAAGTGTGCACATCTCACACTGATCAAGGTACACAGACCCACCATGCCAGTCCCAGGCCCGCATGGGGGACAGTGGAGCTCAGAATAGCCAGCAGCAGCGGAGGGGGGAACATACTCCCTAGAACCACACAAACAATTGGATGACTCTAGCTGTGATCTTGGTATAACTGCTTCAGGTTACCACCATTTATATATGTATTGCGGCCCTGAAGCTGTTAATAGACACACTCCATATACACCTATTGCCTTTATGGGTGATGGATGTCACAAAATGTCGAGCCACAACAGCCTGTTCAGATATTGAGTTGCTGAGTAATGACTATAAATATGGCAAGCAGAGTGTAACAAGCTGACCTATACTTAGAACAACCCTATAATTATCAAGATGTTACATGATTTTAATGTTACACTCTGCATTGCACTTTCTCCTAATGAAAATAAAGTGTCTCTGATCATCCACTCTAAATTGACTTTTACAGGTACTGAACTATTCCAATAAACACTATAATCATGGTAAGCAAAATGTAACAACCTTGACTGCAATTTCAATAGCTGAACATTTAGCGTGTTGTTACATATTATCCACTTATAGCCTGCAAAGTGATAGTACAAAATTATTTCACAGTGCCAGAACCCCTAAGGGAAGGAATATATCAAATCAAATAGAGTTTCCTGCTATGTGTTATTTTATAAGGAAAGAATGAACAACTTCTGTCCACAATTTACCCACTTCAATAATATTCACATCTCCTTCTATATCTGTTAGATCATTTCTTCTCTGTATATTTACCAATTGGTCTTTCTCTGTTTAAACACCACCATGATTCCTATAGTGGTTTCAATGCAGGATGGAGACTATATTTCTTCATTACCTTTTATTATAAAACTTTCTAATTTCTCTTTTTTCCATTTTCTTTTCCACTGTCTGGACACTGCCACGCATGCTCTATCACATTTAGTTGCTACATTTGGCGCATTTTTATTCCAGCACATCCCGTTGCTGCTATTAATGTCACATCCCCATTCTTTAGGGGAACACTTTAGGTATCTTTATAGGGGATTTTTCCAATGCTGCAAATATTTCTTAATGCTTCCCTTCATTTTATTTAGAATTAATTGCTACTTTACTACCAGTCTTCTTCTTTTTAATTTCTCCCTTTCTCTCATAAATATTTTTATTAGTCATCACCCAAAGTCCCTAAAAAAGGAATACTGACTGGTCAGTTTTTGAGGGCAAAAGGAATTGTACGATTAAGAAAGACTTTAGAAAATAGAGAATTAACTTGCGACAGAGATCTTTGGAAAGAGGGTATCCTAAAGAATCTCTAGAAACGGCATATAAAAAAGCGAAGAGAAGAACAAGAGAGTTCCTTCTAATAGATCAAATAAGGAAGAAAGTCGAGGATACTTATCTAAGTAATTGGGACCTTTTTAATGCAGTAAGGGAAATTTTTCAATATTTGAAAGAAATATTGGCCTATTTTACAGGAAGGTAAAGACGTGAAATCAGCACTCCAAAACAAAATCCAAGCATTACCTATCTACTTAAAATGTGAAGGACTTTTTAGGCCATGTCATTTTGAGGGACAAAGATATAAACAGAAAAATGAGACAAGCAGAACTTGGCTACCGACAAGACCTAACGGTTCCTTCAATTCTGGACACTGCAAAGAATGTTGCTACATACCAACTGTGAAGGAATTTGAGAACCCTAAAAATGGGAAAAATAGAAATTTGGTCCTTCTATAATTGAACAGGAGTAATTTATGTCCATGTGCAAATGATATATTGGCAAATTGGTCTGTCAATTTAAGAGAGGGGTATTAGAGCACATCAATGATATCTTGCTAAAAAGAGATAAAACACTGTCAAGACACATATTAATATTATCATTATTATTTATTATTATACAGGATTTATATCGCACCATCAGTTTGTGCAGCACTTTACATATCGGTGAAACATGGCGGTAAATGACTGTTTGACGTATTGGATAATCCAAGAAAAAAGTTGGGCCCCCAGAAGGGTCAACTTGAATGGAATCTTACTTTAAACTGAATACAAAAGTCCCTTTACTTATGCACCATTCATATTAAAAATATATAAAAAATAATAAATATACTAAGACAATGAAAAGAAGAGAATATATATGTGTTCATTAAGGTTGGCTTTCTATAAATTGTAGTTCTCAACATCCCATATTTGTCCTTCCTAATCGTTACAAAACGTTTATTCTGTTGTGATCAATCTCACAAGTACATACCTGTTTTATTTTTCTTCAGTTGATATACAAACTCTTTTAAGTTTTCTAATGTTGTGTCCCATAGAATTAATATATTTTTGATAAATATGATCCACAGGAGTATATGTGATGTGTATTCATCATATTTTCCTGTAGAGACAATTTTTTTCCTCTCACCAAACTAAAAATAGATTGGCGTATATGGATGCATATATTGTCCCAGTGGCAGTACCTCTCTTTAGTTGTGTTCCACAACAAATTTCTAATACAAAGTTGTGTGCTTGTCTAGATGATTTCCTCTCATATAAAGATAAAAGTCACATGCCCCTACCCCTAGATCATGATTTACAGTATATTCCTATAGAGTGATTTTACATCCATGATTGCTAGATAAGTATCAGCTGGTACAATCAGTTATTTTCATTTATTTACAAACTCTTGTGTCTGAGATATACAGTATGTTGACAGGCCATATACAAGAGGCTGTAGAATGTTGTCAACATATTTTTTCTCAAACCCTCTGGTTTGAGGCCCAGTGAGTCTGTTTCATTCGTATGTAATTTGGGTAATGAATAAAATGTTGACACTGTTTAATTGCTTTTAAATAGAAATGGATATGCATCCTTTGATATCATTTTACTTATATAGACTATTTTAGAATTTCATTAATTATTTTTGGATAGTCCTGAGTGGGATCTTTTGACAATATTTCATATTGATCTTTTTCACTTAATATTTCCAGGGACATTTTTAAATACTGTTACCTCATTTCTGCCTTTATCAGCGGGTTTTATTTCTAATTGATAATTTTCTTGTAATTCTTTGAGTGTGTTTAATTCCTTAACAGAGAGATTATTTCTACTTTTATTCTTTTTGTTCTTTTTCTGGGATTCATATAGTAATATCAATTTATTTTCTACCATTTTCACAAACAATTGGATATTCCCCTCTGGGGCAAACAGCAGTGTCAAATCTTTTTTAAGGTGAAGGTTTGTGAACGGTCCCAAGACCTCTGATACATGCTCGTCATTTTCTCTCTGTAATGACTATTAATTTATAAAGAATTCTTAAATGTATTATTTCTTCTTGTGGCAACAAATTAATTGGTTTATCTTTGGTGTGTATATAGTTTTTCCTTAATGCTAGGTAACAGTGTTATAGCTACAGAATGACAAAGGATACTATAGAATCAAGTCATAAAGATTGTATAGATTGTAACCATTTCAAAGAAGAACTTAGTTTATAGTGTGTTAAGCAAAGTGATAAAGAAGATAAGCTCAGATAAGTGCAAATAATTAAAGGAAAGTGACACTAAACTCAGGAGTTAAATCTTGAAAATGCATTCCAGTAGCTTAACTAATAACAAAAATGTATCTTATTTGTGTATCACTCGGCTGTAGACCCTTAAATCATCTCTGAATACATGCTGACACTGTCCTTCCTTCTGGAGGGTGGCTACTTTTGTTCTTCATGGTCCCTGTGTGTGTTGTAAAGTAGCCACTGCTCCAAGCTTGCTTCTGTGGCTTCAATCCCCAATTTTTTTTAACACGTATGGGTTGCTTCCATAATATTCTGTAAAATTCTATTGAACTAAATGATTCAACACCCATTTCAAGATATTGTGTTTACTTTCTCCCCACCTTACTCTGAGCCAGCAGGAAGTCTGTTTAGTATAGGACATGAATTAGGTGTGGCAGTTTATAAATTGCTAAACCATTTCAGCTCTGTTACCTGTGTACCTCTTTTGGGCTCAGGCAATGTCTATATTTCTGTGATAGGCCTGTTTATGCAGTGATAACTTTGTCATAATTTAAAATAATGAAGTAATACATACGTTGTTCTTTGGGAAGAAAAAAAGCTTTCATATGGAAATATTGTCTTGCAAAAATAATTTTATGTTCTTTGCAATCTATAGACAAAAAAAACTTAACAAAATTAAAACAAAAATGTATTTTCATCTATTTTGACCAGTGTTAGTTTTAAAATATATAATGTTTCTGAAGATAAAATGTATACAAAAATATACATTTAATACTATGAATACAGTGCATGGCAAAGATATTTTCAAATATGAAAACATTTGTTTTTCAATTTTGCTACTTTTTAAAATAAAAATTAACAAACAAAATGTTTAATTATTAATGGTAAAATAATTTAAATAGAAAGAAAAAACAATAATAGCTAAGGGGAGAAGACAATAAATACGCTCATTAAGGCTGATTAGGGTTTACCAAGCATTAAAAAGGGGTTAAATAGGAATACGTTTTACTTTTAATTGTAAGGTTGCTTTACATAATTTCATATACAGGTCAAAGAACAAAGTCCTCTTGCGGTTAAAATAGAAAACCTTACACCCAGGGACCATCCAGTTCTTTTTCCTGTGAATGCATTTTCCTGCATAGAATATCCTTACAACTTAACCTTGTTACAGCTTCCTCTAAGGTCTCTGGATAAACCAACACTGCAGCAGCATCCACTCCTCTTTAATCAACATGCAGCTGCTTCCTCCTTGCCCTGTGCTTTGCCTCCAGATAGAGCTCTGAACGGACTTCCCTGCAGCTGAGTCTGTGCACAAGTACTCTTACAACTAGTCAGGGACGGCTCTACTGACCGCAAGTACTACTATTTAATTATGTTTTCAAGACTTTTTTTCTGTGAGTGACTATAGTGTGCTCCTGTATGATGGCATACAGGTCTCATATCCTTACCTGCGTGCTACGTATCATCATTACCACAGTGACTGTATTGTACTCCTGTATGATGTAATACAGGTCTCCTATCCTTACCTGCGTTTTACGCATCATCATTGCCACTGTGACTGTACTCCTACAGGATGTAATACAGATCTCCAAACCATTACTTGCGTTGCACGCATTTCCTCAGTGACTTTATTGTTTGGCTAAGGTAGGGGACCACCGAGCGGGTGAGTACAGACTAAAAGAGAGCTTTTTGGCTGCTGTGTGGGCGGCCACCGGATGTGGTTGTGGGCTCATTCAACGTGAGCTGTGGCAACCTCGTGGGCTGCGCGGGCCAGGGTTCAAATCGAACCCATTGCATTGGGCATTACGGGCTTTCCCCAGGCCTTCTGCCAGCAGTGGACTCTGGGAGACGGTCTGTCCAAGCGTCTTTTGCTGGATGGAGTGTCTTCTTTGGCGTCGCTTTTGCCCACCCCGTCAGCTTGTTATTTATCGTTTGTATGCTGCCATGAAAGGCACCAGGAAAACGGAAAATTGTATCATACTTACCAGTAATTTTCCTTTCCTGGTGCCTGTCCATGGCAGCATACTACCCACCCTGTTTGTCGACGCATGGTTACAAGAATGCAGGGGGAGTCTCTATCTCTCTTTGTTATAGATTATTACTGGTCCTGTGGGTGGGGATAAGGGGCGGAGCTTATCATTTGTATGCTGCCATGGACAGGCACCAGGAAAGCAAAGTTACTGGTAAGTATGATACAATGTTCCATTTTCGTATGCAGGTATGAATTCCCTGATGTTAGTTTAAAATAGGTTCTTGCTAAACCTTTCCCAGTGGTGTTAAAAAATAATCCCAAGTCCAGAAACAACCACCATTCTGAATCAACCATATGTGTAATGGTAAAATATATTTTGACAATACAAAATACAGATCATTTCTCTATAGATCAATCCAAACTTATAATGATATCATCTATATATCTCTTTATATCATCTACATATAAATGTAATGTATTATGACAATGTATAAGCTTACATCAGAATACTTGTATTGCTACTGATGATGTGGAGAAATATATGAAGTTGATAAATAGAGAAAAACTGCCTCTTTTTTTCTCCGACATCTACAGTAAAGTCTACTGTGTCTAAAGGTGCCCATACACTGTACAATAATCGTACGAGAATCGTGGGAAATCCTGGGATCGTACGATAATCGTACATTGTATGGAAGGCGCGCGACTGTTTCTACTGTACGGTCGCACGTCTTCCGTCGAACAAGCAGGCTGTAAAACCCAGGGTTAGTGGCCTGCTTGTTCGACAACTGCCGAACGGGCCAGTGTGCGCAAGCGCACACTGCCTGTTTGCAGTGATCGGAAGCCCGCCCCTCACTGCGGTCATCGGAAGCCCGCCCCTCAGCAGGGCGGGCTTTCGATAATCGCAAGTACGATCTGCCGGTCCAAGATTGGCAGATCGTACAAGCTTTTAACAAGCTTACGACCATCGCAAGACAAAAGTCCGACGGGGTTCTGTGCTCGGGAGGCCCCAGCAGGCCATCTACCTGGTCTGCTTGTTCGACAACTGCCGAAATTTTAAATATATATTCACCTGATCCCTGCATCCACCAAAAGTGCGGCCTCCCATCTCCCACGCTGTTAGAAGCTGCATACGGTGTGTGCTGGTTACTTACTTAAACTGACACGCGCTGTGTGCAGCTTCTGAGAAGATACACTATTAGCGTAGCGGGAGCGATGCAAAATGCGCAGCCGGCTTCCTTGCTATGCCAATAGCGTATCTCAGAAGCTGCACACAGTGCTCGCCGGTTTAAGTAGTAACCAGCACGCTCTGTATGCAGCTTCTAACAACGTGGGAGACGGGAGGACGCGCTTGTCGGTGGATCCAGGGATCAGGTGAGTATTAAAAAAAAAATGAGTTTATTTTATGTTTCCGGGGACATCATTTGTCAGGGGACGGTCTCCTGAATCCGGGGACTGTGCCCAGAAATCAGGGATGAATGTAGGGCTGTAACAACTAATCGACTAAGTCGATTATAATCGATGAATGAAAAAGTTCTCAACATTTTCAATCATCGATGAATCAGCTTTCGATTAGTTGTCCCTGTTCATGGCTTCACACACGCCGCGTGCAGCACCTCCTCCCCGACTCACCATTGCT
>NW_017306725.1:107749-137199 GCF_000935625.1 Nanorana parkeri
TACTATTGCTGGGACTTGTAGTCCTCTATAGCTGGTGGTATTCTGCATTGTGCTGTATAATGTATTTTTGCTGGGATTTGTAGTCCCCTTATACAGCGAAATGCAGAATACCACCAGCTGACGAGGCATCCCTCCACTACCAGTGTGCTTTACATTTCCTAAACCGATAAATACATTCACACTACTGTTACATGGATGGCAAAAGTGGCAGACAGGGGCGGGGAGAAGGCGGGGGGAAGAGGCAGAGGGGGAGGGGGGCCAAGTTGCTGCACCATGGGCCTCTGGGTTGTACTTGCCCCCTGGGCTAAAAGTTGCCAGTCAGCCCCTGATTATGGGTGAATGAGTGTTGAAGAAAGAGGATAATTATGGCAACCAGCCAAATAACATTTTCAGAAAGAGAAGTTAGCAATGGCAGTTTCTCTCTCAAAAAGCTTACCCATATTGTTCAATTAGTTTGAACTCAGTAAAGGTTTAAACACACTGATCTTCTGCGTTTACTGCATGTACATTGTGTTATTACTTTTTGTGAGTTTCTAAATGCAGAAGCCAATTTACAAAGAATAATACACAGATATTCACTTCCAAATATTCTAACTGGTGTTTTATGAGGGGAGCAGAAAAAGGAGGCATTCTATGTAGAGCTAGGATAAAGAATGCATGTTTTAAAACTCATGAGGCTGCGTTAATTGGAGCTAGTATCAGTATTTTGATTACATTCTATGGCTACACTGTATATTTCCAGTCTGTCTGTGGAGAAACGGCTTCAGAAGGAGTTCACCATATTGTCATGTCATGCATACAGACCTAACAAGCAGTGAAACCGCAGGCAAATGTCTCCCACATACATCCGAGGGATGAATCATTATTGCTGCTGATTATTATGACACATTACAGAGGGGAAATCCCTCATCTAAGACAAAGATTATTGTAAATTTTATACTGTCTGACGAAGCCTTTCTGATATTCAGATCAAATAAGAGAAATGCAGTTCTCAGTTTCTGTAAAAGCATGTTTACTGTTACTTGGATGGATACAGTAAATGTCCACAGGAAATGATTCTATGTATTTGATGACTTCTTACAAGAGTTGAACAAGATTAAATCGATACAAAGAAATACCAAACCAGATCCAGGTCAGGAATAAATAGGTCTGGATATTAATCAGTTGAATACAACCCCTAAATACCCCTTCACTACCAGGCCATTTTGCAGTTTCTATACTATGATACTTTGTTTGATAATGACTTGGCCATGCAGCACTGTAACCAAATAATTGTTATATTTTTGAGACATGTAGAGCTTTCTTTTGGTGGTAATTTATAACCACTGTTTTTTCTAACTATATAAAGGAAAAAAGACTGACCACTTTTTGGAAAGTAGCTAACCCGAGGTGATGTCATTTTTTGCCACCTCTTTGGAAATGAAAATGTTTTTGGTATTGAGGAGGTTAAAACATGGAGGTTGGTAATGGTGCACTTAAAACAGTGCATACAGGTCATACAAGTATGGGTGTGCATTAGTTCGTATGGAATGGGCAGCTTGCACATCTGAAAGGCACCATCAATGTTTAAAGATATATCCAGATGATGTCTTTTGTATGGAAGGCCTTGTATATTTCAGCAGGACAATGCTAAACCACATACTGCATCTATGACAGCAGCATGGCTTCATAGTAGAAGAGGCCGGGTGCTTAACTGGCCTACCTGCAGTGCAGACCTTTCCCCAACTGAAAGTTTTTGGCACATCTTGAAACAAAAAATACAACAAAGAAGACCCAGGACTGTTGAGACACAGAATATTTCATCCTAGTGAAAGATGCTATAAATGAATCTCATTATCTGAATTACAGTTGGAAAGAAATGATGCGATTGCTGGCAGGTTAAGCTACAATTTTGGGCAGCAGTACAGTTACTATGCAATGCCTATATATCATGCTCACGTTATAACTGTATGGGGTAACTTTCCTAAAGTACACCTTTTTTAATGATGACCACCAGAACTGTAAACACCAGTTAGAATCTTATATCAGGCAAGAATGGGACTACATTCCTCTCCCAGAACTTCAGCAACTGGTATCCTCGGTTCCCAGATGTTTTGAGTGTTGTTAAAAGAAAAGGGGATGCTACACTGGGGTAAACATGGCCCTGTCCCAAATTTTTTGAGTTGTGTTCCTGCCATCAATTTCAAAATTACCTTATTTTTTTCTTAAAATGGTCCATTTTCTCATTTTAAACATTTGATGTTTTCTATTTTCTATGTGAACAAAATATGGGTTTCTGAAATTTGCAAATCATTGAGTTTTGTTTTCATGTAGATTTTACACAGAGTCCCAATTGTTTTGGAATTGGGGTTGTACATTAAATTGCATTCCAAGTTTTTTGGAAAAGCATGGACAATCTCAAGGTTACAAGCCCATCTCCAGAGATCTAAATGTCCCTGTCCACTGTGCGCAACATTGTCAAAAAGTTTACAGCCCATGGCACTGTAACTAATCTCCTTTGATGTGGATGAAAGAGAACAATTGATCAAAGATTGCAACGAAGGATTGTTTGAATGGTGGATAAAGACCCTCCATCAACTTCCAGACAAATTCAAGCTGACCTTCAGGCATAGGGTACAACTGTGTCAGCTCACACTATACATCGCCATCTGAATGAAAAGGGAAGCTATGGTAAGAGACCCAGAAGGACTCCACTGCTGACACAGAAACATGAAAAGCCAGAATGGAGTTTGCCAAAACTTACCTGAGGAAGCCAAAATCCTTTTGGGAGAATGTGCTGTGGACAGATGAAACAAAATTACAGCTTTTTGGTAAAGCCCGTCATTCTACTGATGGGATTCACCAAAGCCGCCCGGCTTCCTGATTGCCTGGGAAGCTGGCTCTATGCCAGCGGAAGCACAAGTATCGATACTTGATACCGAAGAACCGGTATCGGCGTATCCCTAAATGTAACAATTTACCTACTGAATGTTCAATCAAGATAAAACTAAAGTCTCTAAAACATATGCAGAAATTGCCAGCAAATGCGTGTTCAGACTCCCTCTTAAGAGGAGGGGACTTTCTGCGGTGGATGGGTTGGGGTAACGCATTGGATCCAGTCTAACCATAATGATTTATTTATTTTTACCTTTGTAAAGCTGGCCATATACTTATAGATTATCTGCAGATTTTTTATGCTCAGATGGAAAAAGTGCAACAGATTCCTCCATCTACGCTAAACTGTGTGGATGGAGGAATCTCCCGCTGGGCCAAGCTTCAGTATCTTGCTACTCGGCCCCGCTGGCTCTTAAAACACCTGAATAATGCCTGCATCCAATCAGATTATTCAGGTATTTGGACAGCCAGCAGGGCCAACTAGCAAGATTCCTCCGTCCACACAGTTTAGCATAGCTGGAGGAATATGTTGCACTTTTTCCATCTGACCATAGAAAATCTGCAGATACTCTATAGGTGTATGGTTGCAAAATAAGCCAATACAATCAAGTAACGCCAAATAAACAGCAACACAATTTTAGCTGCCAAAACAAAATGCAGCAGAATACAAAATTGCAATTTAGCAAGTAGGTTTAGGTATGCTTTATATCATCTTTCTTTGCATACGGAATAAATATTTTCTTTAGTGTTATTCATGTGGGGACCGGTTTCTAAAATTTTCCAGTTATTCTCGTCTATGTGTATTAACTGAAATAAATCACATAACTTAGAGAAATGATCCATCATCAATGTTATAATAAGTGTTTTATTAATATGTACATTGGTGAAAAGGTGTACACAAAAATATAACGGCAGTTATTTTGCACATATCAGTGTCTTATAGGAACAGTTATCAGTGTTATCCTCTGGATACTTCTACACTTTTACCAAATGATTTTTCCGTATTTCTGTAATAACAGTTACATATAATAAATATATATTTGTTTGTTTGCACATTCAACAAAATATTATATGAAAATACTCAAAGCTAGATTAACGTGTGTGTATTAGGATAGAAAAGATTTTCTCATGAAAGTGAACAGGTCTAATCTGCTCCGTGTTGAGTCTTTATCTACACATTGACCAGTTACTATTTGTATCAGCTAATCTTTCTCTTGAAACAGCCACACATTCCAAACAGCTTCTTTCCTACAGAGCCGAGAGAAAAAAACCAAAAACTTTCTTTTTGTTCTTTGATTTGCTGCTTACTCTTTGACCTAAGGCAGGCCATGAACAAAGCTGGCCATATACTGCTCCAATTCCATCCAGTTCATGCTGAATTGGCTGAAAAATGAGCTGTGTGTGGCCCTGTCAGCAACATCTGCTGCGACAAGTCAATTTTTCAATCGACTTTTGTTGAATGAGCTGCAAAATTGTTGGCTATATGGTGACAGTTAGTTTCAGTCACTGTTTGGGTATACCATAGCTGGAAAGGGAGATTCCTTCACCCATGTGGTTTAGCATGGAGGGTGGGGGGGCAACTGAGTTCTCTTGTTTGGCCCTGGGGGCTTAGTAAGAGAGATCTAAAGTAGTATGGTCAGCTTAAAATGCAGCAAAAGGAGTTTGGCTGCATCTGGAATCACTATGACTAGACACCTGTTTCCAGATAATGCAACTACTGGAGTGACTACCGTGTTTCCCCGAAAATAAGACAATGTCTTATAATTTTTTGGCTCAAAAAAGCACACTAGGTCTTATTTTCGGGTAGGTCTTATTTTTTTTTTTTATGTACAACAATCCACACTTTTCCATGTAGAAAAATATGGTGATCAGGGCAATCAGGGATGCCGTACCTTTCCAATAGAAATTTGCTAACCAATCGCTGGCCAGAATGAGCGAAGCGCACTTTCACTATGGATTCCTCACAGGCGGAGTGCATTTAGTATCGCTCCACCTGTGACAGGAGCCGGTGCTATAGAGGAGCCATCAGCTTATACGGCTCTGCTCCCTCCACTGCCGCCTCACTTCCTCTACCGCTGGCACCGCTGATTCTCTCCTGCCTCTCCCGCTGCTCTTCAAGTTCCCCCTTATGCCACCACCGTCCCTGGGAATGGTCACAACTAGGTCTTATTTTCGGGGTAGGTCTTATAATTTAGCAGTTCACAAAAAAAGTACTAGGTCTTATTTTCGGGGTAGGTCTTATTTTTGGGGAAACGGTATATATAGGATCTGGAGAAGAAACTTTTGCACTCCAATAGTTATGCTGCAACAAAACATATTCTTATTGGACTAACAAAATATATAAAAGACAAGCTTTCGAGAGTTAACCTCTCATCTTCAGGTCAGACCTGAAGAAGAGAGGTTAACTCTCGAAAGCTTGTCTTTTATATATTTTGTTAGTCCAATAAGAAAGGTATCATCGCATACTACAATACTCCGTTTTGTTTTTTTATACATCTTCTCTACTGGACTAATACGGCTTACCCATATACATTACACTATATATAATATATATATATACATACATACATACATACACACACACGTACCCAGTGTGTACATCCAGTGCAAAGTAACAGGATCAGATCACAGCCTTGGTAACTTACCTTCCAGATTTCCCCATTTACTGCATCCTAACAAACAGTACAAAGGGACATTGCCACCCTACGTGACTGTACTTAGCCAGTTCAGCAGCAAGGACTACATTGTAGGTAGAAGAGAAAGCATAAAAGTGGTCAAAATTGATACCTTTTAGTAGCTACAGCTCTTTTTCAGGTACAATGACAGATCACAAGCTGAAAATTGTAAAATACAGCAAGTAGGAGGTCAAGCAGTCACTGGCTGGGTTTTTTTGAGGGAGCTCTAGCAGTCAAAGTGAGCAAGCGGAGAGCACATGGAATGTAAGTAGAGGTTGACTCCAATGTCTGCTATGAAGCAAAAATGTTACGTGCCCTAAATGAGCAATTTACAAGTCAACAATCATAAAAGAAAGACTATACCAACCCATATAGACAATAAGAATATATCTTTCCCTGATCTGGCTACAGTGCTTGCTAAGTATTACTAAAATTTGTGTATCATGTTTACGCTTTGAAATGTTTTACTGAATGTTCGGGTCCCCTGCTAAAGGCTCCTATGTTCAATTAGGAGTAATATGCCTAAAGCAGCATCAACTCACAAAGCCACAGGAGTTATTTTACATTTCTTAAATTCTTATAAATTACACAGGGATGTGAAATCCTTGTTTTTCCAGCATGAAATTAATATTTAATTATTGAAAGCCTATTCCTCAAAAAGCATTATTTTAACAACTTATTTTATTGCTACTTGTAAATTAGACGGCTCATTATTTTGTTCAGAAACTCACTGTTACCATCAGCCAAATGGTACTTTTAGGAGCAAAAACTGTGATAATTTGTGTGAATATAATATGTGGTAAATTCAGTAGATCCATATTATTACAAATGTTACTGATTTTTTTTAACAGCATGTGCTCATTAAAATGAGACAATAGAGCTTTGTAATAAATTATAAATACAATAAGTGGCATGCATGTTTTTTTGCGAATGCACACAGCTGTTTATTGAGTTTGCACCTGTGCGGCAATTGTTTAACTCTTCTTTGTTTTTCTTAAAAAACACTTCGATAGCTCATTTACAGATTACATTGTCCATACCGGTATATGTCTTAGTCAGCCACAAAGCAGCAGTTTTCTAGTACGTTATAAGTCATGCTATCAATTTGGTGGATGAATTCCAGAACAGCTCCTATTTCTATAGCAACTAGTAAGATCATTTGTTTCATATTACCATACCTGAAAAGAAGGAAATAATGGTTGGTTGGTACGAGGGAGAGGGGTACACCATTTTAATTGCAGACCTTTTTAAAAAAAAAAAAAAATCACAAAGCCCTGAAGTGGTAAGTGAATAAACCTTGTAAATCTCTAAATTTAATGTAGAATAGTGGTGGCTTTATTTTGTGAATAAATCTGTGAACACTGTAGACAATCTATCAAGTATAAATTGGAATAAAAGCATGCACAGTTATGATGATAAATATTTATAATCTGTAATATAGCCATATCTGAGTACTGCGTACCCAGTCTGATACGCTAATTCTATAGATTTCATTACTGAAATGTATTTTAAAATGTTGCCAGGTTAATAATGGATTAGTATCACAGGGAAAAAACACACCTTAATATAAGCTTATTGTTGTCTTCCATTTACAGTGATGATCCAGCTTTAATGCAAGTGTCAGGCTTATGTAAGAGTAGTATGCTAGCAAGAATAGCAACCAGTCAGCTTCCAACAGTCATTTCTGCAGGATTCTAACTGGCTGCTCATACAGCAAACTCCATATCATCGGAAACACAAAATAACTGCATTCATCATAAAGACGATAGAAGATGTGCTAGATCTTCTCAAAGGTGCCCTTCCTGGTGCTGCCCAACAATTGGATCCCCCCCATTTAAACATTTTAACTAGCCTGTTAGCGTACATAGGGAATTATGGGGTTGCTTTACTGAAGACAAATAGGATGTTCACTTTGCAAAGTAACTTTCCCTTAGCTTAATGAATGTGGTACAAAATTCACTTTGCAAACAATACCCAATTATGTGCAAGTAAAAAAGCATTTTTGTTTGTACATGATTGAATGCTGGAAGTCAGCAGAGCTTTCCTTTATTCACTAAGCTAAGTGAAAATTCCCTAGGAAAGTGAGCAGCCTTTGCGTTTAGTAAATCAATCACTATGTTTAGGGCCATGTTTGCAAACTGACTGTTTTCTGAAAATGTCCAATATTTGCTAACAAGGGTTTCACCTTATCTACATAAAGCTCAAATCACCAACATGGATAAGTTATTATTATACCACTGCTTTTACCTTATAATAATTTCCTCCTAAAAATGTTCTATTCACAAACATAAATGTCACCAAAATCTCTATGAAGAAGCTTGGGATTGGGTGAAACATGTCAGAGTGAGCGGACCTCAGACAGGACTCCAGGTCACCGACACATTTTCAATAAACTGATTCAGCATGGAATGGAGTGCAGCCGGATTCTTCCTTTAATATAAATGTCACCAAGATGTGTTATCTTTTACTTTTTCACATGAACACTAATCTATTTTTTTCTTGTAAATTATTATTTTATCACCACCTTCAATCGCTGCTTTTCCTTCCCTTCTCCATAGACAGCTATTAAAGTTTCCAGTTATCAGCACCCTGAATATGCTGTCATTGTACGATGTGATGCCCTTTGTGACATGAGTTTTACGTTGATTCAATCTTATGGAATGATAAAATATCACTAACAGTAATATAATAACACTAGTAGTGGCAAAAGTGGACGAAATAAAGCATTTTATACATGTTTATGTTTTGAGATGTGAGAGTTATGAGGTAATGAAGGTGTGGCATTAGATAAATAACACCAGAACAAGAGAATGTAAATGGAGCTTGTGATGTTAAGAGCAATAAAAGAGCGATTTAGGCTAACTAACCAGTAAATTTTTACAAGTTGGCCATACATGTGAGGAACAGAAATTAAAATGATTTCCAAATTTGCAGCTAAATTGGGATAAGAACCTATTTTATATTTGTTATATGGTTCTCCTTAACATAGTATAACTTGCACAAAACACGCTCAATTCTAAAAGAAAAGTTGATCTCTGTCGTGAATTTCCCTCTGGAATGCAACGAGGTGGGGTAATGGTATTATAATTAACCCTGCCTGTACTGTGCTGGCAGTACTCATCATTTGTAACTTAGATTTGAGCAATGTTTGTCCCCAACAAAAGGGTTTCAAATCCAGAAGCATTGTATGTTAATGAGAGGAAGCTCATTGTGTCCTTAGTCTTTCAATGGGGACAGTAAGAGTTTGTGGTTACTGAAATTGAGAGAGAAGCTTGCAAAGGGTCCCTTCATCAGGCTTTAGCATCGTCAATGCTAAAGCCTGATGAAGGGACCCTGTGCGGTTCCGAAAGCGCTTGTTTGGTCATATGACAAAAAACTTAAATAAATGTGTGGGGGTTATGTAAACCCTTAGTAGGTGTGAATGGGCCCTTTTAGTTTTCCTATAAGTGATTTCTACTTAAAATGCATTTTCATACAGTAAATGTCATGTGTTTTACTGCTCGAAAACAAACAAGTATGAATCTGGCTCTTAAGCCAAGTTTTCAAAATTTTCACTTTTTCCTGATCCATTGTGAGCCTGATGGGAATTTCCCTTGAAGCCAGTCATTCGCACATGCACACTGCAAGACCAAATTTGTCCTTATTCTGGCTCAAGTTTGCTTCCAATAAACAGTTGAAAGCTCTTTGTGAGGTGCTATAAAATAAAACCCAACTAGTTTCCAGGTTAAACCAGTTTTTAATATGCATGAGTGGTCTTAACTGTGAAGTGGACCTTTTATTGTCATTGCTGGTGATCAAATATATGCAAGCTAGCTAGAGCACAAGTATTCATAAGCAAAAGCTGCCTAGAGCTTCGTAGGTCCCCATGAGCAATGGCTGTAGCTGCAGGAAAAGGTCCAATTAAAAAGTAGATGGAGTCAGCACAATGAAACATGACATCAACTACAGCACAGTAGTGGATGATGTTTGTTAGCATAATAATAAAAGGGACACCTGAAAAGGGGGTTAGGCTTTTCATCAACATTGAGTGTGCAGCTCAGCATCTTCTGGCAACCTTGTAGCTACTCTCAACCTGGCCCCAAGACAGCTGATCCGTGAAGGTCTAATAGAAGGGCAACACCATCAAGCAGCATGATTGCCATCTAGAGAGAGATTTCCTGTTTGCCAAATGTTGCCACTGATGACCTAAGAATACCAAAGGGCCCTTTCACATAGGCGGTTTGTTCACGTCCACCTATCAGTTTTTCAGGCAGATCTGATCAGAAGCCCAATGTAACTCTATGGGCAGCTGGATGTAAATGTAGGTGTGTCCATTTACATCTGATTACCCTTGACTCCTACGTCCGAAAAAAAAAAACAGAACAGAATTCCAATTTGCCGGGCCTGATCATGATGATTGGAGGCAACTGGATGTAAATGGACACATGTCCACTTATATTTGACTCCCCAGAGACCTAACATAAGTCCGTACAGCTCAGTATTTTCCTCCATTGAAAGGAGGAAAAAACTGAACGGACACAGATGTCACAGAAGTGACATGTGTTCCATTCTGCTCTGATCGGCAGGGAATCCGTGCACAGGTCCCTTGCTGATAAGAACGGACAGCACCCATGTATAAGAGGCCTTTGATTGTATCCAGGTCTGTGACTCAGAAAGAAGTAAAAGCAGTGATCAGCATCATTGAACTGTATACCCGTTCCACGTCAATGCCTCTAAGTACTGCAGTGGAACAGGAAGAAAGCCAGGAGACTAGTATTTTCAGGCGAGGTGAGCAATTGAAGCCTTCTTATTCTCTTACTAAAGGTTTAATGAAATAGAGAAAATGACATTGAGTGAATTTGTGAGTAAAACCTTTTACAAAATTAGCAACTTTTTCATACAGATATGTGATGCTAAAAGCAGTGCTCTCCAACTGATACTAGTGCCAATACATGTCTTCAATTAATGCAAGAACAGCACGGATACTTAAAACATCTTGGTACCGACCACAAAGATATGCATCCAATCACATATGTAAGTGTGTGCACACAAATTCCACAATGCAAAGCTCTGGCATTAACTGCTTATTTATAAAACCGTCAGTTCAAATATCCTTTTGTGGATATATCCACAGATATCCTTTGACGTCTTCCAGTAAGTTCATCTATAAAGTGCTTGTTAAACCTTTTCCAAAAGCCAGCCGAACAATGGATTGGGGAGATGTAAGGACGTCTCTGAGCTTTCACAGTACTGAAGAACAGCTTGCAAGAGGTCACCAGTTTTCCAGCCTTTTTCTCGGATTCGTCGGAAAAGCTGAGGAAAGAAAAACGGATGAGTGAGGACATATTAAACCCAAATTCATGCTAGGCTAAAGTTTTTCATGCACAGAGGATCTACAATGTTTTCTCTTTTTTTTATTGTCAAGATAAATATTTTGAGATAGAAACCTTTACAATCTAGTGGTTTGTGGGTTTTTGAAGCAGGGTAAAAAACAGGAAATTTTGAAGAAAAGGGTAATACGTTGCCTACCGCACCCTCACACCACACATAGAAACATAAGCTTAATTATTGATGTGGATTTTCCTATTGTGGCAAAGTGTGGTTTTTTTGGGTTCTGCTCCACCTTCAACCAAAACAGATTTTCTATTTGGGAATTAGCCTTTCGCACTACAGTTCACAAAGTAAATGACTGAAATAAATAGGGTTTTATTTATTTTCACAGACCTGTCTCAATGCACCGTTTCCAAACTGGCACAAGCAAGCGAGACTTAATAGCGGACAGTTAAGGTCAGTGGTTAGGTAAGGAGGACAGTCTACATAACACAACTATCCGCAAAGGCCTGGCAAAGTGTACAGTGTATATATGGGATGAATTTACACCAGGAAAGTAAGGATTCTTTGTATTTATAATTCCTAAATCTAAATCACGTGAGGCAAGAGCACTGTGTTGTAAATTAGACTTAAAAAAATCACTTTAAAAATTATTGGCGGGTTATCAGCCGTGATTTTGACACATGAAAACAGTTACAAGATAAGTAGTGGCTGCAAATGCCCACATCTTCTTCTGAAAAAGGATAGTTGACTGGCGGTCATGCTGACCCTCTTGCTTCAATGAGTCACTAACCCAGCACAAGTATAGAAATAAAGACTTTTAACTTGTTTCCAACTTTCCTTAAGAGCTTTAATAAAAATTAGCAGTGGTAGCCATGTATTTTTCTTGTGACAGATTTCCTTTAAACCTTCAACTTATATTGCAGAAAGCTGGAATGAACCTATGTCGAGTGTGGGGCTGGCAGGGCTGCTTTGTGCTTAACATTGCTGCCCCTGACTAGATGTATTATTACTGTACATCAGTGGTTCTCAACCTTTCTAGGGCCGGGACCCCTTGTTAACATTTGCCAAGTTGTGGTGACCCCAACGGTAAAATTTAGGAATGACGCAGCTGCTGCAGCGACATCTTGCGGGAGAACTGACACTGCTGTGCTAGGAGAGGGCTGAGGAGAACTCTCACCTAGCACAGCAGAAATCACACAGCAACCCACAGGTTGAGAACCACTGGTGTACGCCGTCAGAATAAAAAACCACCCTAGGAACGCATAGCTAGATTCCTATTGGCTATTTCACTTTGCAATAGCCAATAGCAAACTAGCTATTGCACCCGCCCTCTGCTGCTGTCAATCAGTAGTGGGCATCTGATGGAGAACTTCAGGTCCCCCCTCTGCTGATTGGCAGCAGCAGAGGGCGGGTGCAATAGCTAGTTTGCTATTGGCTATTGCAAAGTGAAATAGCCAATAGGAATCTAGCTATGCATTCCAAGGGTGTTTTTTCTTCTTCTGACTTACGGCCCCCAATGTCAGACAAAAAAGGTTTACTCTGCTCGGGAGAAAGTGTTTCTCTCCTACCTAACAGCAGATGAAACCTGACTGGTAGCTATGCAAACAACCTTTGTTTGCATTTTCTTTCCTCAAAATGTGTTTTAGAAATAACCACTACATGTGATTTACAATTGGAAGCATGTAATTTCCCTGAGTAACTCAGAATTGTGCATGTAGTGGAGGAAATGTGCATCTACTGTATGGGGGATAAAAGGTTAACTTACAAGTAAGTGGTCTTTAATGGCATTCTCAGGAAAGTAGAGCTCCGAAATATCACACTCTGAGGCAGCAATCCATTGTAATATGGTTCTCATCTGTGATTCTACTGTACTTGGTCCCAGATCAAGATTTCTAATCAGCAGACTCTTACGCTGTTGTCCACCAACTGAAAAAGAAAAGAAAGGAAAAGTAAAAGAAAGAAACGGGTACCATGTTTAGGCCTATGATAAAATAAGGGCTATGATATTTGCATGTAGATAAATAAAATAAGCCTGCGGAGATGAATTTTGTATTGCTCTCTAGGCGGCAGGTTATTGTAGTCACATTATACATTTAAGGTGAACACAATTGCAGCACAGATGAGCTGACAGAGTATCCCAATATACAAGTTCTTACAAGCAGATGCACTGTCCATTTCTGCAAATGCCTTATTTTGTACGCATGTGCAAGGGGAGTACGTTTGCAGCACACACTTAAAGCTGAAATTCACCCATCTAGGAAATACTGCTGGACTAGCATTTCTTTTCTGAAAAGCTCATTCCTGTGTTATTTCTCTACCTTTTAATGGCAGTTTTTGCTTAAAGGGTTTCTAAACCCTCCGGTGTTTTTGCATCTATCTACTGCTAGCAAGCAGTAGATAGATGCAAAAAGTTTTAAAAAAAACAAACCCTCTTTAACAGCGGTTTAAACTTACCTGTATCTTCCCTGCGCGCTCCCGTCGGAAAATGTGATACTGCTCGGGCGGCCGCAAAGCATTTTGTGGCGGGCGCATGCGCAGTTCACATTTTCGGCAGGGGCGCGAGGAGAGACACAAGGTAAGTCTATGGACGCGTGCACCCGCATGCAGACACTGTAGGACAGGAAGTGCCAGCAATCACAGAGGAGTCAGCGCTGGATCAGAGACTCGCCGCAGCGCTGGAGAGAAGGTTGAAAACTACAGGAAAGAAGATGATGATCGGATTAAGAGATATCATTTAAGGCGAGTGCTTTAATTAACGTTGTGTTGAGGCAAAAACATTTTTGCCTTTAATGTCACTTTAAGTGGCTCCTGTCAAGCAGTGTGACCAGGGAGTGGGTATCTAGGCACTGGTCTGAAGGAGGGATCCAGTAACATGTTGGGCTCTAGTAACACATGCTCTGCCCACTAATATAAACTAATCTGTAAATGTAATCAGAGATGGGGATGTGCCAGTGGCTGGACTGGTCGAAGTCAAAGGGGTTTCTGCACACAGTGGCCAAAGACATTCCCCTGCTGTCCTCCATGGGTTGTCAATAGGATAGACTGCAAGAGGCTTATAAAGTGAGTTACTCTTTCTGCACTCCTCCCTTACATCACAGAGCCCACCCTACCCTTCTGCAGATTTATACTTACCGAGATCCGTTGCCATTGGCCTCCGGGGATTGTTCACATCTTGGTCTGAACTCCTCTCACTGCATGCTGTGCCTGCGCAATCGAGCCCCATAGATTTATATGGGGCTGTACCGCACAGGCTTGGCAGGCAGTGAGAGGTACAATATAGCTTTTGGTAAACTAGTCTGAGGCGAGTGGTGTTTTCCCATTTTATCTTCACTCTGGGACTGGAGGTATATGACACTACACTTACTCACCATGTTTGTACCACAAGGAACTGCCTTTACTTTTGACATTATCTGCAGTATTTAGACATAGATTGGCAATCGGAAAATCCTTCACCATGTCACAGCCTGGTCAACAGAAATAATGGTAAATAAAATGATACAGTACCTTCTGTTGTTACTTTGAGGTCTTCATCTTTCTCTTCAGCTCCATCACTACATTTAAAGAAAATAAATAATAAAACCAAAATCTATTTTTTCCCCAGAACAAAAGATGTTTGGACATACAGGTGTAGATTATTCATGCAAGAAAAGAGCATGCAAATAATACAAACTGATCAGATTGGGCTCTTTCATGCAAAATGCATGCATACAAGGGTTGGACAAGGTTAGTCTCTGCTGCTGCTGTACTAAGATATTGATTGTTCCACAGAAAAGAGAAACATCAAAATTTTAAGAAGTTTTACAGGAATTTGCTGCTCATCCTTTCTATGCTTTTGCTATTATTGTTGTGGATAACGTAGCATTTTTCATTCAAAAAGTGTTTACTGCCTATTGTGACTCCTCCATTGTCAATCCTAATTTATAACTATTCATACACAAAATTGTGGTGACACAAACGTTTTACAATATGGGCTACGCATACAATTTTGGTAGTTTACTGGCTTTGTTATGACTTAATTATTGCACATAGATTCTCTATGCCAGCTTTTCCCAACCAGGGTGCTATGACCCCCCTGAAAATCTATACCAGACCCCTGTCTAGGATAAGGGTTTAGTATTGGGGAAAAAGGGGTACCGCAAGTCATTTTTTACATTTACATTTTACACTGGGGTGCCTTGAGATTTTGCAAACTTTCAAAAAGGTGCCATGACTGAGATAAGGTTGAGAATTGCTCTTCTGGCATGATGGAGCATTGGTACTTCTATTCATTACACTTACTGTAGGGACACAAAATGAATTAGTTCTTTACATTTAAATATTCAAATTCTGCTCTGTGCTTTGTCTCACCTCTCCAAAGCGTCAGGAAGATGAAAAAATTTGCAAAACCCCTAATGTCTTAATGCTAAAAATATATTAACTTAAAACTTACTACCAAAACAGCTAGACAGTTCCCAGTGTACTTTTATTTCTGTGCACAGCACCCTTAATGCTGGTTGTTTGCTTTTATTAGAGTCTGGGTTGGTTTATGCCAGCTGTGCACTAGGCCAAATTGCAACTATACCTTAGACATGTTCAAATGATGCAGATTTTTAAGGTGGAATGCCAGACAATTGTTTTCCTATTTTGATTAGTTAGAGGAAACAATAGAAGTTCAGATTTCTATTAGTGTTTGTGTCCCAGTTGGAGAGATTATGCTTCCTGTCTAGATGTCTACAAAGAGAGTTTAGGGAAACCTTTCCAACGGAGAAAACAAACTGAAATAAAAACAAAAAAACCACAACACTGACTACAGTTTAACTTGACTTTTTTATATGCAGATTTTACCCCTTGCAGCATCGAAAACTGACATATCAACACAGGTGGCTATTCTAATCTGTGAATTTTATTTTTTGAAACTGATAACATTTATAAGATTGTAGAGTTGGGGGCCCATAATATATGCAATATGAAGGTCCGCTCAGCATTTTCCGTCTTGAAAAGCATGTACTCTGCAACTGTGTTGATTGAAAACTAATAGAACACACCTTAAACTTTTTTTTAGCAAAGAACAGCTGTAGCAATAGACTATATTGTCAATTTAAAAATCAACTACTATTCTATGACAAGTCTATGGCACTGGGACTATTCCTAAAGAAAGAATGAGGAAATCCATGCTGTGGGAAAATAAAGGTTGCAGAAGGCTGAAGAAAGTCAAAACATAGCAGTCTAAAAAAATGGATAAAACATGCAGAATTATGAAAAACCCAGTGAACCTTTTCATGCACAACGAGACAAGAGACTAGGCGTTTGGCATGCAATACCTCTAGCTAAACCAACCTGTCTGATGGTGGGAAGGATACATTTTCTTCACACATGTCTCCCTCCAATCCCAGACTGCTCCAGCTACTGCTGTTACCATTACTACCAGAAAAAGACAATGTTCAACAACCTCAAAAGTTAGGCAACAGAGCTAATACAACACCAATATACAAGGCTGACAAAATAAAAGAAACACCAAATAATATATTATCATCACACTCCTAATTAATAGTATGGCCTCCCTTTTCCATCTGTATTAGTCCCTCTTGAAGTGCTCTAGAATTTCCAGCAAAGATCCCATAGTGTTCTGGTTTATGTCGATGTTCGGTCTAGTCAAACGCTGTTTTCAATTCACATGCATGCAGCTGTGCTCAAACTGAAAACAAGGCATCTGACAAGAATGGCAATGGCATGCCTTTATCCTCTTGTTTAAGCAACAATCGTAAATGTGATCACTATCAAACATTTTATTTTAGTTTCTGGGTGAGCTGGTAATGGTTAGATCTGTCAGGTTTTTTCTGTTGTTGTCTGTGTCTTGTTAGGCATATTTCCCTTCATCTCCTTTGCCGAAGACACAACAGGAAGTAAGAGGAAATCTCTACAAAGTGAGAGGAGAATCTTTTTAGAAAGTTGTGCCCACTGGAAGATTTCCCTTCACTTTCACCTCCTATCCTCATAACAGCTGTAAGCTTTAGAATTTTCCATCACTTTCTGCCCCAGTAACAACAGTCCCCATGAAAAAAGAAGGTGAATCTAGTATTGACCAAGACAGGAATAAGAATCTGATGTGGCTTCCAACTGTTCTTCTGTCACTGTGGTGCTGCTATGATTTCAACTTTGATAGACTGAGTATTGAATATTAGAAGCATGTAGAAGCTATCCTGTTAAGTGCCTATTTATCTCCACCACCATATCTCTTAATTGATGCATTCTGTCCACAGCATAGGTCATCATTTTATTCTTATCTCCATGAATGTAATTCAATTAAATATATAATTCTGAATGGACAAAGGTCCAACACTTACAGATACCTCCCCCTCCCTCACACATTCCTACAATAACGGGCTTCCTCACTGGCCAACAGAAGGGAGGAGAGATGGGGTGGACAAGATTCATCACAACAAGGAAATGCCAAACCTTTACAGGTTAAGGACATAAGGCATGCAAAAAGCAATTAAAATTGCTGCTAGTATGTGCAGCGACTTCCACATCTATCCAGCTTCACTATATAAATGTATTTGATATTTTTTTTACCTTACAGGCAAGTACCATTCTCTTGGCAACCGCCAAAACAGACAGAGAAGCGTGATTCGTCACTCCAGAGAACACGTCTCCACTTCTCTAGAGTCCAGTGGCGGCGTGCTTTACACCACTGCATCCGACGCTTTGCATTGCACTTGGTGATGTAAGGCTTGGATGCAGCTGCTCGGCCATGGAAACCCATTCCATGAAGCTCTCTATGTACTGTTGTGCCAATCTGAAGGCCACACGCAATTTGGAGGTCTGTAGTTATTGACTCTGCAGACAGTAGGCGACTTCTGCGCTTCAGCATGCGCTGACCCCGCTCTGTCATTTTACATGGCCAACCACTTCTTGGCTGAGTTGCTATTGTTCCCAGTTGCTTCCACTTTATTATAATACCACTAACAGTTGACCGTGGAATATTTAGTAGCAAGGAAATTTCACGGAACACCTGAATCCAATGATTTGGAGGGGTGTCCCAATACCAATACCTTTGGCAATTTTATATATATCTATATAGATATAGATCTATATCTATCTATATCTATAGACAGGTGAAACTCGATTAGAATATCGTGCAAAGTTCATTTATTTCACTAATGCAACTTAAAAGGTGAAACTAATATACGAGATAGACTCATTACATGCAAAGCAAGATAATTCAAGCCGTGATTTGTCATAATTGTGAAGATTATGGCTTACAGCCCATGAAAACCCCAAGAACCCCAAATCCACAACCTCAAAAAAGTAGATTATTACATGCAATCAATAAAACAAGGATTGTACATAGAACAATATCGGACCTCTGAAAAGTACAAGCATGCATATGTACTCAGTACTTGGTTTGGGCCCCTTTTGCAGCACTTACTGCAATTAATTTTGCACGATATTCTAATTATTCGAGTTTCACGTGTATATCTATATAGATAGAGATATGTATATATCTCTATCTATATAGATAGATATATATACGTACATATATACGTACACACAAAATTGTTATATAGTAGCTTATATGATGTATTTTTTACTGTTTTCACAGTTTCATAGCTTAAATCAGACTAAGAAATACATTGTTTTGAAAGTTTCAACAAAACAAGCAGTAAACAAATCTATCAGGCATACTGAACAAGATATAGGAAAGTGCAGAGAGGGCATGTGATGGTTAAGTAACCACAGCAATCAATCTGAACACATCTTAACCTATTTGTTTCCAGTAAAGTGAAATATAATTTGCAAAATGTAAACATGAACATTTCTCTGTGTGCTGCCCTACTTAAACTGTAAATCCTTATTTACAGTGGAAAAAAACAATACTTCCCCAGTCAGTTACTTTTATTGCAAGAAATATGTGTCCTAGCTGTTGTCATTGCACTGGAACTCACAAGTGGATTCCAATACATTTCGAGTGCTAAGGTCTTTCTGCAATCGTCAAATGGTCAGTCCCAGTGTTAAAAACCACTCAGAAAAGGAGTAGGCCAATCACACAGGGAGGTCATTTATAGAGTTCAGTACACAAGCCGCACCCAAACAAAACCCATACATTAAACCCGTGCGTAAATACGTTTGCCAGTTCTAGCAAAAGATAGCTGGCTGGGGACTGGACTAGAAAGCAAAGCTTTAAAGCCCAACTGCACGTTCAGTTTAAATAAGCTAAATACATTCCAGGCGGTCAAACCAAAAGTTAGCAAAGTTTTACCGTTTTTTTTTTTTAAAGAAGCCTCAGCTGAGGGAAACGCCTGCCCCTGTCAGCATGCGGCAGACATGGACTCTTGTTCATGTGGAATAAGCACTCTGATTAGAGAGCTCTAGCTCTGACTCAGCAAAGGGGGTGTGTGTCAAACCTTTTCAGCAAAACCACAGTCCTTCTCTGTATCATGCTGCAAGGGGACAAGCCTTGATGATCAGGCTTTAGATGCTTTTTAAAGAAAACAAACTGTATGACTTTGCACACCTTTTGTTTTATTGTATCTGGAATGTATTTAGATGATTTAAAGTAAACTTTTAATTGGGCCTTGACATTGAATTACAAAAAGCATTCTGTAGTAATAATAATTCTGTATTACTAAACTGTGTCTGGTAATAAAACTGCATGACCAGGCAATGTGTGCCTCTATAATTGTGTCTGATAGTATAACTGCAGGACCAGGCAATGTGTGCCTCTATAACTGTGTCTGGTAGTAAAACT
This sequence comes from Nanorana parkeri, assembly GCF_000935625.1. Taxonomy (NCBI): domain Eukaryota; kingdom Metazoa; phylum Chordata; class Amphibia; order Anura; family Dicroglossidae; genus Nanorana; species Nanorana parkeri. The sequence continues at coordinate 127,340 of NW_017306725.1, forward strand.
GCAGGACCAGGCAATGTGTGCCTCTATAACTGTGTCTGATAGTATAACTGCATGACCAGACAATGTGTGCCTCTATAGCTGTGTCTGATAGTATAACTGCAGGAGCAGGCAATGTGTGCCTCTATAACTGTGTCTGGTAATAAAACTGCAGGACCAGGCAATGTGTGCATCTATAACGGTCTGGTAGTATAACTGAAGGACCAGGCAATGTGTGCCTCTATAACTGTGTCTGATAGTATAACTGCATGACCAGACAATGTGTGCCTCTATAGCTGTGTCTGATAGTATAACTGCATGACCAGGCAATGTGTGCCTCTAAACCTGTGTCTGGTAATAAAACTGCAGGACCAGGCAATGTGTGCCTCTAACTGCCTGGTCCTGTAGTTTTACTACCAGACACAATGTGTGCCTCTATAACTGTGTCTGATAGTATAACTGAAGGACCAGGCAATGTGTGCCTCTACAACTGTGAATGGTAATAAAAGCCAGAATGACAAACTGGGAACTACAGTTCCATCACAGCTGGAGAGTAATGCATTGTCCAACAGTACTGTACAGGGTGAATTTAAAGCAGTATTAAAATCTCAATTTTTTTTTTCAATAATGAATCCAGTTCAAGCATATAAACATTGCCCAGCAATGGGCATCATATTTCCATGCAGCTGGCTGCAAATCTCTCAGCTCAGCTTCCCTAACCAGTAGACGATCACAAGGAATTAAGCAGCCTCCACTAACTCTTCATCGAGCAGCTTGGAGAAGGGAGGAGGAAGGAGAAGAATGGAGCAGGGGGAGGGTAGTGGCTTTCCTTGCTTTTAGGTTACTAGGACACACGAGGTTGACTCCATAGGACCCTGCTAGGGAAAGGAGCCACCCTAAAACAGGATAACAGGGCCACTGCTCAGCTGGCCAACTGATTCTGCAAGAAACTAAAAAACTTTTAAACATAAAAGGAGCAGCATTCATTGTAAGTTATTAAATCATAATTTGAAGTAGCTTAAAAACCTTTTGGCTTTAATATTACTTTAAATGTACTGGTTTTAGTAATATAAAATGTATTTTTATAATTAAAAAAATATATTAAAACAATTGAAAACAAATCTAGGCTACAAAAATATTTCTGCCTAGTCAGCAGAGCACAATAAATTAGCACCTGACAAAGTAAATATAAGGGCTGACATTGCTGATCTTTCTCCTAAAATGATAGTTCTCTGGATGCTACACTGATACTCAGTACGTTGATTCACAGACCTGGAACAAATATTAAGATGAGGAATTTTGCATTTCCTCTGGTATACTTGGTTTGGGCCCCTTTTGCAGCACTTACTGCAATTACTTTTGCACAATATTCTAATTATTTGAGTTTCACCTGTATATATATTAGTCAATTTCATGTACCTGTCACTAAGGTGAAGGAAGCTGCTGCTTTCATCTTGGTGTTCATCCTCAAAGCTCAGATTGGACCAGCTGCCTGTGCTGTCATCCCCAACGCTAACACTGGTCTGTTGGCTCGTCACTGAGTCCACTGACTGGAACCCATCCTTTCCGATGGAACTAAAGAGAACAAGGATAATGTATTAAGCTTTAACTGTGTGACTTAACAAGTTCTACATAACTGGCACTTTTAGAGACTCGTCCCTACATATGTTCTGTTTTTCCCCCCAGTGCTATCACAATATTATCATCATCCAAGGATCCAACATTATACTGTCCACAAAACCAGGAATTTTGTATTTACCAAAAAAGGGACACAGGTTTAAGAGAATACAGGAGCATTTGGACACTGACAAACAGTGTCAAACTTCAGGGACAAAATGTTCACTTGCTGCCTAAAGGTGCCCATACACGTTACGATTATCGGACGAAACTTTTCGTCCGATGATCAAACCGTTGTACGATTTTTGTACGACGGCCCCATCCTGCCCCGATTATCGAAAGGTTCAATCAGCGGTAGTTAAAAAAAAACACCTGAACGACTTGAGGTAATTGACCGCAATTACTTTCGTTTGCGCAGTGTTAATCGTACGACTTTTGGCGGACGGAAACGCCACCAACCATGCGAACATCGTAAGATCGACCAAAATTTTCAAACATGCTTGACCGTCAAAAGTCGTACGATTGTACAGTACTATCGGTTGGGCACTCTATTCACACGTTACGATTGTCGTACGAAAAGTCGATCGCATACAATTATCGTACGATAATCGTAAGGTGTATGGGCACCTTAATACTGTACAGGCCAGTTCCAGGTGCCATTATTAGGAGATAATCAATGTTATTCACTTCACCTGTCAATGGTGATAATGTTGTGGCTGATTGGTGTATATTATGTAGGATTAAACATATCCTAAGCCGACAGCCCCAACCTGCCAAGGACCACACCTTTGTTTAAATCTCTTCTGCACAGTAGGGATGCTCAGTTTCAGTTACCATGCTCCACTATGGGTAAAAGAAGAACAGTCACAACAGGACTTTTGCAGTCCAGCCAAGTTTTCTTTTCAAACAGAACCACCCCCTTGTTGGTTTATAACTGGTGTAGAGGACAGGTAGCCAAAGGGAAATTATATTAGTTTGATTTCATGTATATTTTCTCTTAGTGTATAACATTTTTATTTAAAACATAAATATTTAATAAACTGTGTGTCCATAACATAGAAGTCATAGAAAATTATAGGTTTTCTATAAAAAGAGCACATCACAATCTGTTTGCCATCCCCTCTTCTCTCAAAATGAATTTCCATATGGATTGTCTAGAAAATCTCTAAACAACAAAAAAATGTATGTGTAGAATCAAATAGAGTTTTTACAGGACAAGGCCACCAGCTTAGAAAACATGACTTGCAGAAGGGATCACCAGGTGACTAGGAAGGATACACAGGGAGCAAGGTGGAACATTCTTAGGTAAGGAATAGGTTTAGAAAGAGCTGAGGCACCGAGAGAACCATAGTCAAATCCAACAAAGTCACAGGAACTCATTTAGGAGGAACTACATAGGTCACACCCTATAATAAAAGTCTTATCAAGGAATGGAAGGCTAGTGGTCCTAGAATAATTTGCAAGCACTGGGATGTATCCCAGACGGTATTCAGGTTCAATTGTTGATTCAAACCTTAATGCAAGCAGATCAGGATTATTCCCGTGTATTATTTCCTGTGGTGAAAAGCTTCTCTCCTGGCAACAGATGAAGTATGGTGTCCAAGTGTGATGCTAGATCTTGTGGAATGTAGACTTTCTAAGGTTTGCAGTGCAGGAATAACTAATTCAAAAGAGACTCTCAGAGAGAATCCTTTCAACTGTCAGCAAGACTACTAGTTCCTACCTGATGGCTGATGTACACTACTGCCGTGGCGTTGTCCACCTGAATTCTGATTGGGTGACCTTCCAGTCGTGAAGTTCAGCTCAAGGCACAGAAGATACAGATGGCAGGGCCACAAACTATAAGTGCTGGAGACCCACAGCAAAGCGAAGGAATCGCTCATCTGCTGAAAAAATGGAGGGCATGCAAGTGCGTATCCTTGATGTCTATAGAATACAGAAAGTCTCCCTCATGGAAGAGAGGGCTATGACAGACCTGGTGGATTCCAAGCAGGGCTTTTGAGTTTGAATGAAAACGTTTAGATTCAAGATTTTGGGCAGATACACCCTTTTGGTTTGGGAACTGTAAAAAGGCTAGAGTATAACCCCTGAAACCGTTCTGTCACAGACACTGGGGCAATGACCCCCTGCTACAGAAGACCCGCAAGGGCTGCATTGAGATCTGCAAATCTGAGTTGACACAGGCAGGTTGTAGACATAACCAAGGAAGGGGTGCTGAGAGCTGAATTCTATTTGAAAGCCACTGGAACCAACCGCCCGCACCCATCTGAGATGTTGGAGCTAGGAAGGACACAGAGAATGGCACAGACTAAAGCAGAGTGAAACATTTCAGGATGTCAGTGTCAGGCCTTTCAGTGGGCCAACTGAAACATTATTGGTTTGTGAGCTGGAGGATTCTGGTACAGCAGGACTGTTCCCCAATATGTCCAAGATCCGATATACTGCGCTGCAAGGCAGGGGCAACGTAGCTCAGGGCACAAAGTTAGGCTTTGAATACATAAAGCAGGTGGCAGAAAAGGTTTAGGTGCCTGGAAATAACCACGGGCTTGTAGGTGGGCAGCAGAGACAAATTGAGGATATAATCACGTGACACACGTAGTAAGGAGCAGTGGCGGGAAGGTGCTTCAATGCTGAACGGCAGGAAAAAGCAGGCAACACTACACCCAGCAGATGAGGTCAGCACTCAGTCCCTCAGAATTAATTATTTCAGTGATAAACCGAAAGCAGGGTTTCAAATGGTGCCCAATGATAGCTTCCAGTGCTTGGCCCACATGTCCTACTCACAAAGTGAGTCTTCCGAAAAAAGGTAACACTTTGGTTTGTACCATGGCTCAAGGCCCATAAAGCACTCACCGGCTAACAGCACAATGAGGTCTGGAAAATGCCACAGTGCAGAGCCCAGTGCCCAAAGTTCACATTCCAGGCTAGCCCTGCAGTCCTTTTCAGCGGGGTGTGGGTACAGCCACCAAAATTATTGCTGAGAATCCATATAGAAAGCAGTTTAAACAACTTGCAGAGGAATCTTGACAAAAAAAAGTTATCAAAAAGTTTAGACTTTTCTCAGAAGAGCATAAAAAGATGTCCATCCCTCTGGATACTAGCAAAAAAGGAAAGAGGCTTGTTGGGAGTAGGAGGGGTTATATCAGGCTGGCCAATTTGTTTTTGTTTGCCAGTGTCCAAATCCACCTGTAATCAGCAGTATAATGCAACAGTCTCTGAATCCTATGTATATTATAGACAGTATATGTTACATTGTTTATTAAATCCAAAAATATACAGCCAGCTTAATACTCAAGTCTAGTCGAGAAGCAGCTTTAAGTACAAATAGTGAACATTTTCCAAGGCTACAAATTTTTGGCACCCAGAAATGTTTTCTAAAAATTCTGGTAAAAAGAACCTGAATGAAAATTCTTTCAGTGGTCAGCATAGAATGACTGAGTATAACTAAATAAATGAAAGCAGAATGAAATCACATCTTACCTTATATTAACAACTTGGCCAATATTCTTCATTGCAGACATCAAGATTTCAGTGGTAAGGCTTTCGGCAAAGCTGACCCCATCATGTCCAATACCGCTATCACCTGCCAAACTTGTGTTGCTGAGTTCACGCTCCGCTTTCTCAATAGCCGCACTTACTATTTTATCAGCAAACATTGCTCTCTTATCGAGGTCTATTTGAATTTTGGGGATGTTCAGATGAAAAAGTCTGGATTTTTGACCAGAATTTTGCTTAGACTTTGCACACTGTTTAATTTTTCTGGATACGTCATGTCCCAGCAAGAAGTGACAGGATGACAAAGGGTTTCCTTGCTGCTCTTTTGCACTACATAATCTGCAAGCCGTTCCGTAAGAATGTACAAGTTTTGCGGCATTCGAGTCTTTGTCAGTTTTTCTTCTATTTTCCATCGCTTGCAGCCTGGCCCGCTCTAAGCTGAATTCCAAAGTGCTATCTACAACCTTGCAAGCATATTGTTCAATAGCTTGTATAAAACTTTCACTATAACCATTATCATTCAAGCTACCTGTGCTGTGATAGAGCTTCTGCTTATGAGAGAATAGTAAAGGTGTCTTGGGAAATGAGGTTTTGACAATCTCTCCACTGACATAATCGTTTCTGGATTTTGTATAAAGACAGGAATCCGTTAATGACTTGGGAAGAGAAGCAGCAGACAATTTTAACCTTTTCTTTACATCACATGTTATAGTGTTGGCAAGAGATTCTGCAAAATGAATTAGCCTATTAAACTCTGTTTTGTGTGCAGAGTCGTCAGTGAAAGAAGGGAGGATAACATTACTTTGTCTTCTGTCTTTGCCTGCATGGTGAGTCCTACCCAAAAGTCTGAATAGGTCCTTGTTACTACTTGCTTCAGGTTTCATTCTAGGCATGATTTTCCTATTGCACTTCAGCTTAACTGTTTTAGAGGCCTGCTGTAAGCCAGACTTCATAGCTCTATAAACTAATCTACTAGCATATTGATCCATTATTAACTCACTGCTCCCTCCTTCCATTTTTAGGACCCGTATAAGGTGGTCAGCATATTCCTCAGTTACGCTTTCACAGCTTGGATATTTTGAGGTCAAACCGCCACCTCCATAATGAGGCAGGGGAAGAGTTGTTGCATCAGAAGATTTAAAGCTTGTGTAATTATGACCTCTTTCTTTAGGTCTACAATCTTTATCAGATTTCCGAGAATTGCTATATTCCAGGTCACAGGCTGAGTTCTTTCTGCTCCCCAGTACTTCCTTTGCATCACTAATGACTTCACCAGCAACACAGTTAGCATATGAACATAATGTTTCTAAAAGGTCTTCTGTAATATTTCTCATGTAGGCTGGGTATCCCCATTTGTCACTCAATATGCTTAACTGTGACCGGTTTCTCATTGGTGGTGCCTGGACAGACTCGTCAACTAATGAAGAAGCAGCCATGTCGGTAGCAATGGATATGATGTTGCTTGACAAATATTCAGCATATTGACAAGTTTCTTCAGATACCTCAAACTCTTCAGAGCTCTCATCACTACTGGAACTTTCTACCTCTTCAGAGAGAGACCTCATAAGCTTAAGCATGAAGTCATCCTTTTTCATATTGTTTTGTTCATAAGCAGACAGATGGGGAGTAGATGGTGGGGTGGAAGGATAGAACTCTTTTGCTAGTTGCCCCTTCAGTCTTTTACTTAGTTTTCTCATGCTTTTTACGGGACTCATGTCATAAGACATTAGAGGTGTAGAAGGTGGCGTGCCAGGCAGTAAGGTCACATTTGAACCATTATGGGAATTTCTATCCTCCATGAAGAAATCATCACCACAAGTACACAATACAGAGGAAAAGCTATTGATATGAGGAAAACAACTTTGTAGGCCAAACAGTGGGGGGTCTGTAACTTCACTGTTGTCTACACTTAGTCTTGCAGTTAAGCCCCCCAAACTGGCTTTATTGTTAGCATTATTTGAATTCCCTAGAAGAGTAAGTGATGCATGTTTATTAGCAGATCCAGACTTTCTGTCTTTTGCAGAAGATTTTGCAGTAAAACAAGGATTTAGAGAGGTATGTTCTACTTGGGTATGATAGCCAAGAAAATTAACAGAAATATCACAATTACATTTACTTGCATCCCATCTATTTGATAGAGACTGTGCATTTTTTCCACTTGGATGCCAGGAAGCACCTTTAGCCAAATCATTTGCAAACTGTTGCTGTGGGGCACCACCTTCTAATGAACGGTGTTGGGGAGGTATCTCAATAATTCTTTTGGTCATCATGTCAGCATAATCTTCCACAGTTTTGGCTGATTTGATAACATCATATGCCTCATTTACAATCATATCTACCATAGTAACGGAAAAGGGTTTTACTCCATCTGCATCCTCCTTTATAAAATCTACATATCTTTGCTCTTGTTGGCTACCATTTACACAACTTGTAAACGCAGAAAAAATGGCTTTGTCAGATGGTAGTCCATCAAAGTCTTTTCTTGAAAAATTATGATTATCTGCATTATTCATGCACATGTTATTGGTAGACAAGTCTGTATGGTCAGTGGAAATTGAATGCTGACTTAGCACTTTTGCAGCTACAGGCACAGGAACGGAACTCATAAGACCAGATGTAAACAGTAAAGCATAGTGAACGGTAAAGTCTCTCTTGGGCTCGTTTGGTGCAGGTGAGGCTAAATTATGTACACAAAGAGAAGAGGAAGATGACGGAGTTGACTGATGTAATCCTTCTGAGCCTACATATTTCAGATTGTCCATGGAAACACTTATAGCAGCTTCTGTGGTGAAAGTGACATTCACTTGAGATAATTCGATAAAGGCCTCCTGTATCACAGATTCTGATAAATCCTTAGCATAGGAACTTACTACAACATCTTCATAGTCAAAAGCCTGTGTATCAGAAGACACATTTGGAGTAGGTGGGTGAGAGAACTGGCAAACTTCCATAATGCCTTCAAAAACAAGTTCTTCTGCAAGGTCTGCAGCAAATCGTGTTACTGCATTGGTAACCATTTGTTTCTTTATATAACGAAGTTCTTGCAGAGCACTTGTCATGACTTCGCTTACCATAAGATTTGCTAAACCATTAATAGCTTGTTTCTTAATTGAAAAAGCCTGCCTCCTACCAATTTCATAAAAAGCCATTTGAAACACATACGATGTTAGCCTTGCTGCTAGGTGGCACAATGCACTAGTACAAGAAGAAACCCCCCTTTGCAAGTCTTTAAATGCACTTCCAAAGCTTTTCTCCACCAGATCTGCAGCAAATTTCTGAATTCCTCCTTTGATGGATTTATGCTTTGTCTTCATTCTTCGTTCGGATTCTTTATTATTCGATTTGCGTTTAAGCTTTATAAATCTCTCAGGTTCTTTTTTTGCAAGCTCAGAGGATGGTTTAGGCTTTAAGACCGAATCAAACATATCAGCACATACACGGTTTGCATAATTACTAAAGGCAACATAAGACTTGCCCTTACAAGATGCAGCCTCATTTTGGCTTGCTGGTTGAAAAGAACCCTCTGAGCCTATAGCAGAGCCAGGGGGACTAAAAGCAGATGATCTGATTGGACTAAATAAGGATCCATTATCCTCAGCACATGTCTTTGCCGGGCGTGGCGATTCTGGTACATTCATTATACTACTAAATGGAGACTCTGCTTTACGAGGGGTTGGTTTTTTAATACTAGCTGACAATGTTGGGCGATCAAACTTAAATTTTTGTGGATTCATGCAAACTGTGCTTACACTTACTTTAGCATGTTTTCTTTTCTTAGGAGGACTGCCTAGAATAGGCTTATTATCATTGTCTTCTAAACATGGATCCAGTTCATCAAACCGATCAAAGCTATCAAAGAACTCACTTATTTCTGAATCTGAGTCTTCAACACCCTCTTTTCCAACTGGAATCTTGGGAAGACTAAGTTTTGCTCTTAAGCTTTTTTGATACCCTTCTTCATCTAAGAAAATAATAGGACTGGGACTAGAGCATTCAGAGTCTGATGTTTCTGCAGAAGATGGAGAAATTGTGTTTTTGCCCTGGCAATTTCCATGCTTCCATGCATCGCAAGATGTGTTGCCAACATTTTTAGGCAACAATGGAAGGTCCTGATGGCCCAAGTAGCTCATTAGCACTGTAGACTTGATAGATGACCTACGATGCACAGAACTAAATATGATTTTGCTACCAGTGATGTCTAGGCAGTGAGAAGGCTGTGTCTGAGAGGCAGCATCACGTTGATTTGTCGAAGATCCCCACTGCAATCCTAAAAGACAATAAAAGTTTTAGGTTTCATTTTTCAAATCACAATTACACTAAGAGTTCTAGATTCACACAACTTTTATCCAATATTTACACATTTTCCCAAGTGAATTTCATTAGAAAATGTGTGAATCTTGGGTGAAACCTATTATAAAAAAATCAGGTATTGTAAATCACATTGCACAAGTCTAAAATGTGCCATTTTAAACAAGGATTTTAGGTCGACTAATTTCTTGTTATAAACCGAGAGAAACATAAAGAAATAGTTTCCAACAGTTCATACTGAGGTGAAGATGGCTGCTATGATGCAGCCATCTGTACCAACAATACCACCCTGAGGTACATATTATGCATGTAGCACAGGGTGGTATTGTTTGTACAGGAGAGACTGTATGTAGCAAAGTAGAGTGATGTATATAGCTCAGGGGGTATTCTATGTACCTCAGGGAAAAGTTAGCATTGGGTAAATTGTATGTAGCTCAGGAGGGTATTCTAAGTACAGGAGTATT
>NW_017306725.1:137216-139263 GCF_000935625.1 Nanorana parkeri
ATTACGGACAGGGTAATTCCGTGAAGGTTAGGTATCAATGTATAAACTGGGTAGGGGAGTGGGCATAATATGTAATTTAGGTATTGTGGGCCCTAGGGTGTTGCTGCATTTACAAAGGGTATTGTTATTAACTTGAGTGGTGCTGTATGTAGAGGGTGTATTGTGGGCACTTTGGGTGCTGTAGTGTAGGTACTGTGACTATAGGACAATCAGCACAGTTCTTTATTGACTGATAAAAGAGGCTGATATTTAGGTATTCATTGTGCTATTCAGCTGCCCATATAGTCCCATTCAGGTTTTTAAAGATGGCTCACAGTTCTGAGAGAATTGTCCAGGCCTAAATTATGTATTCATTAAAAAAAGTTAAACAATTATTAGTTCAAAAAAGATACAGTCCCCCATAAATAGAAATCCCTAAAAAGTGGAAATGATCTGATGAATAGATCACAAACAAGTAATATAATATAACAAAATTTATTGAATTTCAACACTATACTTATAAAGACACCTATAACACGACATTTAAAAACAGTTAAAACAACGCTTCCCTGGAATCACCTGTGTATAATGATGCGGGTACTGAACATTTGAATCTCCTACGGGGCAGGAAGTCTCTGATGTGAGTGAGATACAAATATATCCACAATAGAGAAAAACAGAGTTGTACTCACATTATATGTAACCGGTAAAAAGATGATCCTAATTGGATCCCACAACGATACATGCATGTAGTTGTTTCGGAAGGAATGTATCGGTTACATATAATGTGAGTACAACTCCGTTTTTCTCTATTGTGGATAAATACATAGGCAGGAGACAGCAGAGCTCCTCTGTGTGCCGCTACTTATCCTTTCCCCAATCAGCAGGGTGGTAGAGTGTACTGATCAGTGTTACTGACAATACTATGTGCTGCAGCCTGTAAAGGGTAAATATGGCTGTGCTGTCTGGTAGGAGTGGCTGTACAGAAGTACGCAACTTTTGGCAGATAAGGTTGTTCTCATGTTTAACCCCTTCACGACCAACGACATACAGTGTACGTCGGTGGCATCGGGGCTATTTAAACAGACTCCCGGTGGCGACTCTGTTTAAACTTGTAAAGCTGTCGGCTTTACAGTAGACGCTATTCTGGCGACTCAGCTGTTGCCATATCGCTTCTATGGCCCGGTGAAGGGGTCCCCCCGCCTGACACTGGCCCTGTTTCCCGGGCTCCATTGCACCTCCTACAGGCCCGGGACCAGCTTCTCTGGTGTTGGGAGGAAGCTGGGGAGCAGATGGACAAACCTCCGTTCGTCCATCCCCTTCCCGCTCTATGGGACCGGGAGCGATGCAGATTGCATCACTTCCAGTCCCATAGCTGTCAGTGCTGGGCTCCTGAAGCCCAGCAATAAGCTATTGAAGTGCGATCTGCATTTCAATAGCTTACTTGGAGTGTAAAGGGGACACCTTTAAGTGTCACCTTAAAGAGTACCTGTCACCACCATCTGCTATCACATGGGGGCTTGAAACTCCCCATGTGATAGCAGTTAAAGTAAAAAAAAAAAACCCCAAAAACTGTTTTTATAATTAACAATAAAATAAATCTAAAAATAATTTTAAAAAATGTTTAAAGTCTCCCGCCTCCGCGAGCACGCGCATCTTGGCGTAAACACGCGTCGGGTTTGCCTACGTATGATAACGACGAACGCGCTACACATGTTGGGTATCGCCGTCCACACCGGAGTGAGAGCAATAATTCTAGGGCCAGTATTTTTGGATCTCTCTAAACTGATGACCTGTAGGGACTTTTAAAGTGTCGTCTATGGCCTATTTGGGGTACTGAACTTTGTCACAGTTTCACGGACGCACACAATTTTTAACCTGGCCATGTTGGGTATCTATTTACTTGTTGTAACCTCATCTTTTATATTTTATTTAAAAAATTGGTATTTTATTGTGTTTTGGGGCATTGAAGTACATTTTTCACAAAATTTTGGGGTTTGATAAGGAGTTGCGCTAATATCGTGCAACATAAGGATTTGCAACTGCCACCATTTTTTGCACCCATAAT
>NW_017306725.1:139291-174819 GCF_000935625.1 Nanorana parkeri
CTGCTTCCCTAGAGTGTACCTATAAGGGGCCATTCATACTTAAGCGTTCTGTTGCAGTGCGTTAATGAACACGTGTTAGGGTCCATTTTTGAGGCACCCCATTCATTATGGGCATAGCAAACCTTAACTGCAATGTCATCACAGTAGTATATGAAACAACACTTACACAAGCCAGGGGCATCAAACCCATGCAGGCACAGAAGTCCCATCTAAGTTAGCCAGCATGGAGATGTAATACAGTACCTTGGAGGTCATTTGTATTTATAGGATCCTCTTCATCCAAATGTTCAAATGCAGTTACAAAATCATCCTCAATTGAAGAGACCGAATGATTAGTGTCATCGTCCTCATGATGATCTGCCTTCTGATTCAAGCCGCCCTGGTCTACTGCATACTGTACTCCAGCTGAATACTTGCTCAACAGGACATACACATAATCACTTTTAAAAAGTGACAATGGCGCCGAGGTCATCATACATAAAGAGCCAGAAAAATAATTCTGCAATAGGAATAAAAGCAAAGTAAATTAAAATATATGAATAATATTTACAGTATATACAGTATTGTGCACACATTTTAGGCAGGAACAATCATGAATGAACAGGAGGTGATGTAGCTCACTTCCCATTCATTCATAATAGAGGACATAGTACACATACCATGTCCTCAATTATGTACAAACACCACAAATCCACAAAACACACTTTGCATTGTCTCTCCTCTCTGACACGCTGTCACAGGAGGCTGAGTGAGTGGTGCAGGGAGGAGAGCTCAGCCTCCTGTGACAGCGCGGGCTGTCTCCACCCACACACCGCTCTGCCAGACTGTGATTGGAGGCTGAGCGGTGTGGGAGGAGAGACAGCGGCTGCTCACAGTGCTCTCCTCCCGCATTGCTCGGCCTGCTATCACACTTTCTTCTCCTTCCCGCTGGGACACAGAGAAGCGCCCAGTGGGGAGGAAATAAAGCAGGGATACGCCGATGTATTGGTAGGAAAATTGCACTTTCGGCATTTAGCCAAAAGTGCAATTTTTGGCCAATATGTTTCGGCACCCGAAATTTCGGTGCATCCTATATTTTTAGGATGCATATATCAGTGCATCATTATATACACACACACACAACCGCAATTCCCGAAAGTTTGAAAACTGTGTAAAATCTACATAAAGGCAGAATGCAATGATTTGCAAATCTCCTAAACCCATATTTTATTCACAGTAGAAAATAGAAAAACATATCAAATGTTTAATATGAAAACGGATCCATTAAAAAAAAAAAAAATAAGGGAATTTTGAAATTGATGGCAGCAACACATCCCAAAGTTAGGACAGGGCAACAAAAAGCTGTCAAAGCAATTGGATCTAACAAGGAAGAGCTGGAAGATAGTTTTGTAACTAACTAGGTTAATTGGCAACAGGTCAGTAACATTATTGGGTATAAAAAGAGCATCTAAAAAGGTGCCCATACACTTTACAATTATCTGCAGATTTTCTGTGGTCAGATGGAAAAAGTGCAACAGATTGGCCCAGGTGGATATTACCCCATCCACACAGTTAATTGTAGATAGAGGAATCTGTTGCACCTTTTCCATCTGACCACAGAAAATCTGCAGATAATTGTAAGGTGTATGGCCCGCTTCAGAGAGTCAGAGTTTCTCAGAAGTAAAGATGGGCAGAGGTTCACCAATCTGTGAAGAGCTATGTCTAAAAATTGTCGAACAATTTCAATACATACATACATACATACATACATACATACATACATACATATATATATATTATATAAGCAGCCATCTTGTAAGCTGAACCTTATTCAGCTTACAAACTGAAGCCATATATTTTTCTTGTAAATATTGTTGAAAGCCAATTCCATGCAAGGTATGTGGTGTAATTGTGAAAACTGTATCAGAAGAAAAGTATGTCTGTGACTCAACCAATCAGGAGTCAGCCTTACTCTATTCATCTGCACTCCATGGATCACGGCAGCCTGAGGCATGGAATCAACACTGGAATGAATGTTACAAAGTGGCTCTATGGAAGATTGCCATACCCCCTCTAAGGTTGCATTCACACCTAAGCGACACCTATTATGCGCGTCTTACATCCGTGTTTTGTGCGTTTTTAGGAGCAGATTGTGGCATATTGAGCAAATTGTGTAATATGCATGTGCGTGGGCAAAACGAGCTGACTCTGCTCAAAAATAATTGCAATGTGCGTTTTTCAAGCGTTTTCTATTGAGTCAATGGGGAGAAAACGCTCTGAATCTGCCCCAAAGTAGCTCATGTAGTATTTCGTGTGACAGGCGTATTTCTGGCAGTGACAAAACGCCAAGGTGTGAACAAGGGCCTTGGAACTGAATGGAGCCTTAATTGGGTATACCTGTTATTGTCAAATAGGATACTGAATAATGTGTTACCACTTCCACATTCACATCATTCCATACCGGTGTTACCTGCATTGTACTAGATTTTGCAGCTTCTTTTCCATCTTTCATCAAAATAACTTCATTCTCATTTAAATTGCACAGATGGGGAGATTGTAACAATTCCGGGACATCCACATAAAGTGCTGTTATACCCTACGAACGGTATAAATACTAATATTTTACAAGGAATAAAATACAGTATACATTTCTCAGGTGATACAGCTGTATTTTTGTAGTATTTCTATTCAAACGTATAATATGAAAATAAATAGATAAAATAAACATAATGTGAAAAGACATGCATGTGTACAGAGAACACCCAGTTAATTGTATAATACAAAAATATTCGGCCCCATTCCAGCAGCTCTGTACAGATTAAGATGTAAAAACAGAATTTGAACATTTGTTTGTCACTGAACAGCCAAACAATTAAGGACCATCAAGCCTCCTTCACTATCCACCACCAACCAAGACCCATCTACTAAAGGATTTGTCTATTGCCAGAGACTGAACATAGTTATCCTAAGTAAATCACAATTCTGCCAAAATGCAACTTATCCACTGCTATTAGGAATGTCCCCATCTGTTACACTGTGGGGGGGATTAAAACATACTAGACTAGTATAAAAACAACTGGGTAGAAAACACGAGTGCTAGACTGCAAATCTTCCTCATAATTGCAAGAGTTTAGGTACCATTATTTTCCGGTATGCCAGACAACTTATTTACAGTATAGTATACTTATAATGTGTTTCTGCTTATGATGGAGTAGTTTGGGATAATACACGAGGTTTTAAAAAAGCACAGATCACACAATAAAACCCAACATTAAGTAATACCTGAATGTTTCTTAGTCCAGACTCCCTGGAAAGCCCAAGAAAAGTAATCTGCAAAAGAATAAATTAAAATTGACTTTAAGCAGGACCGTTTCCGGTGATCACAAATACCTGAGATGGCTGTACAGTCACCACAACATCATATATTCATTGAAAGCTGAAAGAGCTTGTGTGAACCTCTAAACTGACAGCCCATACCAGAAACTACAATCTCATGTTTAATTTTACTAATTAGTATTGAGATTGTAGTCCATCCTGGGGCGGGAGCTTGGAGAGGTGACTACTTTACAACACACACAGGGACCATGGGGAACAAAAGTAGCCACCCTCCAGAAGGAAGGACAGTGTCAGTACGCATTCAGAGCTGATTTGAGGATCTACAGTGATACACAAATAAGATACATTACTGTATTATTAATAGTTAAGGTACATGAATGTATTTTTTAGATTTAACTCCTGAGCAGCTGAAGGTAAGACCTCTTTCAAGATACCACATGCGACTGATAGTTTTAACTCACATGGCATGCTCTGACATGGGGTACCACAGCAGATGGACATGGTTTTATTCAATTATTGTGTCTTCATTTGTATTAAACTATTTACATATCAATACAGAAAGCCTTTACATTATAGTGGATTCATCAGTGTCATTGCACAATCCTAATAATAATTAAAAAGTACAGTCAAAACTATGGATCCAGAAGGGAAAAGTTAAAACCCGTCAGATTATACTTTGTTGGAGATTTCACTTCACATTCTGTCCCAGAGACGCAACAGAGACACATGTCTGCAAAATGAGGGGGGATGTCCCTCCTAAGTCAGTTGTCACTGGGACAGATGTCCCCAATAGAAGATATGACCTCAACTTTTGTTCTAGTGACAAATGTAAAATGTTGGATTCATATTTTTTACGGCTAGACGTACTCCTTAGGCCCCTTTCGCACAGGCTGATCAGGAAGGGATCTGTGCACAGCGTGGATAACACCGCTGTGACATCCGTGTCCATCCAGTATTTTTCCTCTATCTTGCGAGGGAGGAAAGTACTGAAACTGCCGGAAACCCATGTCAGTCTAGCGGACTGGAATGTAAGCAGACATGTGTCTGTTTACATCAGATTACCACCGATTAACACAATCAGGTCTGGCGAAAAGGATCTCTGATCCGTTTGTTTTTCCACATGTGACTGGAGTCCGTGGTTCCCGGGTGTAAACAGACGCTGGTCCGTAGACTAACATTGCACATTTAATCGGGTCCGCCTGAAAAAAAAAGTGTCAGGCGGACCTGATGGAAATGCTAGTAGGAAAGGGACCTAATATATACCTGGAAATAGTTTGGCATTGATCACTATGTGGCAGCGAGTTACTTTGTAGCACAATGTGTTCAGAAATATCAAATGTTTACCACATTTCACATTCAGGTAAAATAAAGTTTACAGCTCCATCTAGAGACACAATTGAAGCATTACAGCCATTTCATTTCTAAATCTCACTATACTTATTATTAAACTGCACATCAAGGTTACAACTGATTTTCTAGTTTGGATAGAATTGGGAAGGATTAGAACTCCTGTTGTTTTTTTACTGCTATCCACAGCTCTGTTAAGAGAAACTTTCCCTCACTTTCTGTTGTGCCAACAAGGTTTTTTCAGATAGGAAGTGAAGGGAATTCTGCAACGGAGACATGGACAGGAATAACAATCTGACAGTGTGTTCTAGCTTCCCCTACTCTGTTAAAGAAAAGGATTTGTATTTCTATCTGTGTCACTGTTGGTGAGTTCCACTCACTTCCTATCTGATGAAACTGTTGTCAGCAGGAAAGGAAGTTAGGCAAAAATTATCTAATGGAGTCCCAGATAGCAGAAAAAAATCTGACAAGGGTTCCAACTCTCGAGGCTCCGGGCATAAAATGTATTGTATACAATATGTAGTTGAATAACATATGAGGATACACAGGCGCCGCAATGACCACAGCTAGGGGTCGGGGGAAAAAAAATTTAAATTATAATAGATATATCTATCTATCTAGAGTTATATATCTATATAGATAGAGTTATATATCTAGATAGACAGACAGACAGACAGGACAGACAAATTATCACTCTCGCTCCCTAGTACAACTAACCCACAGAGGAACTGGTACAGCAGCTCCTAAGGAGTGAAAACCCTTACTTAGGGTGAAAGCTCTAACTTACCTCGGCAGACTTGTGGTCCCCCACCATGGCAATGTTAAGAACAAGGCCTGTCCAGGTCTTGGTCCCCAGGAGGGCATACCCTGCCTAATAGGTCTCCAGGGACAAGACTCCACTGACAGGTGGACAACCGTCCTAAACCTATAAAAAACACTCTCTGGCTAACTCAATGAAATGCGCTATGTGCCAAGGTGAGTGCCTACTGCAAGATACATTACAAGCTGGCCTTGCATCTTCCATCTGGCAGGATCTAGTCCCCCAAGGCTCAGCCGAGGGGCCAATCTGGAAAACCGCAGAAAAGGAAGTGCAGTTTGAAACTTGAAAGAAACAAAAATAAAAAAAGGTGGTGGTATGATACTCTCAACAGAGAGAAGACTTTTTATCACTTAAGGACACTAGCAAAAAACTAAGGATTGCTAGGAATAGGCAGGGTTATATTGGGGCTGCCCTAAAAACTTTACTCGCCAGTGTCCTGCCATATGCACCTGAAGGCAGCTGCATATAACCCATGGTCTAAACTCCTGTGCCCTGTACTGTATGATTAAGAAATAAGGGTTCAAACAGTGGGACTCAAAATTTTCCTTATAGAACCATTTGGAAACAGTTGAACTTTCACCCCTTTATCCCACCTGTACGCATTTTTTTGTATTACTTACTGTTTATTACGAGTGGGACAAAAAGTAAAAGTTCCACTGCAGCAATAGGGGAGCATGACAGAAAAAGTTTGCCTGCCATATTTTATATACTGGATGCAATGATGTTGTAAGCAAATCACTGCAGCCAGTATCCTATTTACCCTTAGGGTGCAGAGGCTGAACAAATGATTGCGTGGTCACATAGAACATAGGCTCACCAAAAAAAGGCCAAACGTATCTTTAGCTGTGGATTCTGGTGGCTAAGTCGTGGCTTCTCTTCTTTCCACTACTGCCACGTCACATCCTATCAGATTATTATGGGATGCTGTATGCATTACCAAAGTAATCCTTTGCCTGCTCGGCTAGCTGATCGAGGGATGCTGGCCGAAAGGGTGGCGACAGACGCATCCAGTGTGTGAATTTTGGCTGGTTACTCAAGAACTGGCCAGAAATTTGCAGTCTATTGCCACCTTAAGTTTCTAAATTCTTCCATGTGTGAATGTAAGAACCATGGGTACGACACAAACAGTGAGAACAGGAAATGTGAGTTTTGGCCCATGGTGACCAGTCAGGATATATCTTTTATTTTAACCTATAGTTATGTAAAAATAAAATCCCAGGAAATCAAAGGGACGCAAGCTACGGCCTCTTTCTCACCTCCTGGGCTAGCAGCAGAGAGTGCAGTGAGTCTTGTGACCCTTGGCTGCCCAAAAGCAGCCAAAAGTCACAAGTGTTGGTGCTGTTGACATCTTCACAATGTGGACAGCGCTGTCATCACTGCATGTTGCCCATACAATTTCCAGCACAGGGGTGATGTCGCTGATATTTTGGAAGGAGGCATGATTATACAGCAGTGAGTGTCCCGGCTCTAGCCACTCACATTCATTCACAGGTCCGTTTCTAAGAGACCAGCCCAGTTATTCTCTATGGGTACTTATGGGGCTCAAACTTAAAAGTATTGAAAGTTTGAGAAGAGGACTTAGACAAGATGTACACACTGGGTGGCTATGCAAATCTGCACACCATTTCTGGCACAGCATTGCTGCATAACTGGACATGTAGTATACAAACTGGCTACTTAACCTGCAATGTGCCCCATCTTTTACACCATCAGCAACATAATCTGAGTGCCTCATAGTCTTCTACACTCCCCACAATAGCACTGGCACTCACTTTCACATTTCAACAACACTGCACGCCCACGCATTTACACAAGCGTGCACCTCCACACTCACCACCACTGCACCCATGCCTACTGTTACACTCAGCAGGACTTAGAGGAACTTTACCCACATCTTCAAAACAACAACAAACACACCATTAGAAATGTTTAGTAATGACACACATACTTCTAGATAATTGCCGGCTTTGTATTCTTTACATTTCTTAATTTCTCTTTTCCTCTCTAGTATCATCTCATGGTGGCCATTTTCACTAAGGGCAGATGAATCCATCTCCCTTTACTTCCTGGAACTCTGGCACATGTGACTAGAACATGTGATCATGCACATCATCTCAGGGGACGAAAATGTCTTTGCCTGCCTTTCTGTGAGATAACAGACGAGATTTCCGAGCAATGCTCAGCTAATGTAATCTTCCCAGGATGCAATGCTTGGGCACAATTACATGACTTTTGCCAAAGAGAACCAGGAAGTAGAAAACAAGAAATTGTATGTAAAAAAAAAATACCGTATTTGCCGGCGTATAAGACGGCTGGGCGTATAAGACGACCCCCCACTTTTTGTGTAAAAATATAGGTTTTGGGCTATACTCGTCGTACAAGACGAGTATAGCCCAAAACAATGTTTAAATGCACTTACTAACCTCCTTGGCGGTATTCCCGAGTGTGGCTCGGGGTTAATTTTCAGTACCATAAGTGTTAACCCCGAGCCACACTCGGGATTACAGTCTCTTACCTTGTCCAGGATTCCAGCAGCGTCCTCCATCTTCCGTCCTTCAGCTACTACCGCGCTGAGCCAATCACGGCAGGCTTTGTATTCAGTAAATACAGGCTTTGTATTAAAGAATACAAAGCCTGCCGTGATTGGCTCAGCGTGGTATACTGTATGTAGCCGAAGCTACATATAGTATACCGCAGTATACCCGGCGTATAAGACGACCCCCGATTTTCGGGCGATTTTTTGGGGTCTCAAACCCCATCTTATACGCCGGCAAATACGGTATGTTTGTTTTACTAATGAATGCAAGATGATTTCATATCAGCATGCAGAGCTGCATTCTGATGTGATTTCTAGTCAAAAGGGGGTAAAGGTCCACTTTAAGTCATTATTGGATTTGTGCTATTAGCTTGGGCAAGACTGAGATAATGAGGAGCAGCTGCATGTGTACGGTAGCCTGGGTGCCTAGCAGCAGTGTCATTTGTTTTCATTGACTGACATTCCTACTGTACTGAAGTACACCTACAAATACCTATGTAGTCACGGTCACTGCACCTTTGTACAGTTACTCACTTGTGCCACTGCAAATATCCACACTTTTGTATTCACCACCACATCACTGGCACGCTCACTGCACTGACACACACTTCTGCCCTGATTGCCATTGTAATGACATACAGTTCAGCACTCACCCTCACTGCACCAACATCAATTTCAGTGTTCACCGCCATTGCACTGACACACACTTCTGCCCTGATTGCCATTGTAATGACATACAGTTCAGCACTCACCCTCACTGCACCAACATCAATTTCAGTGTTCACCGCCATTGCACTGACACACACTTCTGCCCTGATTGCCATTGTAATGACATACAGTTCAGCACTCACCCTCACTGCACCAGCATAAATTTCAGTGTTCACCGCCATTGCACTGACATGCCCTCTGAACCAACATACAATTATTGCGTTCATCCTGCTTAAGAAAACATGCACAACTTCCCCTAGTTCCTTTGAAAACTGAACTAAAGACGTTGTATTCTGAAATCAGACTGGGGATAGGTTTATCTACCAGTTTGTATGTAAATTATACTTCTTTAAAAGGTCGTTTAGCTAAAGGAATCCACAGAGTCTAGACAATGGTGTAAATGATCAACAAGCAGTATGCTAAGAATAAACTTCCTCCAATTACTTAGTTGGAAAGTTCACACGATTTAATAGGTATTACAGCTAAACAATGACATGGCCTGGAGCCTGGGTGGCCATGACAGTGTAAAACCTTGTTTCCAAAGCAGACAGTTTCCCATTAATCAGAACAGAGGAAAAAAAAACAGTTTATCAAAAACATTTGGCTCAGAATGCTCATACAGATTAGATTCAATATAGCACCAGTTAAGCAAGAAGTCAATATCAAAGTGTTAGTACATAAGCGCATTATATGCTTCTCAGAGAGGTTTGTATGATTTAGTGTCACTAAAGTCATAAAACAAAATGTCATATTTGCCTTAGCATGCCATTTCAACATCTCTCACCCTGTACATTTCTATGCCCATTTAGTTCCCATAAATACCTCAGAGTAGATATGTCTTATGCATATGCCTGTATGTCTTTGTCCACATTTTAATCTGCCTTCCTAATATCTCCCATTCAGGTCCGATATGCAGAAGCACTGTGCTCTGAAACTAGTGTACTGTTTTATTCACTACTTTCTCACAGCTCCACACCTCCTCCCTAATGTCCTGCCTATGTCCCTGCCCACCTCTCTACTTTTGCCAGCCTCTTCTACAGCCTAGAGGCAATTCGCATGTGACATGAGGCACACGGCATTGTAGGTAGGGATGCACTGAAATTTCAGCCGCTGAAACATGGTCGGCAGAAAAAAGCACCTTGGGCAAAATGCCAAAAGTGTCATCTTTTGGCCGAAATTGCGGTGCATTCCTAGTTTCTCTCCTCCCCGCTGAGCGCTGTTCTGTGTCCCCTCTGACACCACGCCCAGCGGGAAGGAGAGAAACCGTCAGACCGAGCGGGGTGGGAAAAGAGAGGTATGATTATTGTTGTCACAGGAGGCCGAGCTGAGCAATCAGGATATAGAGAGGTGTGGAGGGCAGGAACAGATGTCAGCTATCAAAATAGACCGATCACTTCACCCCGCACCGCCAGCTTAGTCGCCATTGACAACCGATCCAGGATGGAGAGCGGGTACAAGCAAACCAACTATTAGTGATCGCTGAATGTTTGTAAATAACTGGACAAAGTATGAGTTACTATGTACCAGTTATGAATGAATAGGAAGTGCTCTATATCATTTCCTATTCATAATTGTGGACATGGTAACTCATACTATGTAAGGAAAAAAAAAAAAAAATATTTTCGGTCTGACATTTTTATTTTCTGTTGCGGTTGAATTTTGGTGCACCTGTAATTGTAGGAGTTGACCCCGACTGAGATGACCCAGAGGCAAAAGAAAGACAGAAGCTACTACTCTGAAGAGGCAGAGATATGTAGAAAGAAAATATTTTGCACCATAAAATCAAACCTTTTTATTTATTTAACAATACTTGCTCTGAATACCTAATGTGATGCTGGTGCCTTTAGATCGCCTTTAATTCACATGGTTCACAACCTTGTTGCACGGAAATGGGTCTAACAAAGGTTATAGATCTCCATTATACTGTAATGTGCTCTGCAGGCTTGTGCTAACACTATGTAACAATTAGAAAGAACTGAACTGTATGCAGGGGAAAAAACTGACCTCAATAAAATCCTCTTTGTTGCAGCTCTTCAGACAGTCTGTGATGGAACACAGCTCCTTCCTGCTTTGAAGTACTGATTTCACAGAACTCAACAACCCCTCGCTGATATTCTGGAAAAGAAAATGATGAAGTGAAACAAGTAACCACACATAGACACACGCTACCAGCTGAAAAACGTATGCTTATTCTGATAAACTACAATTTGTTTTAAAAGTAGAACACGCATCAAAAAGTTCCTAAATCTGAATTCCACGCAGTTATCAAAAGCACCAGTTTCCAGTTACTGCATGCATTAAAACATCATTTTATTTCATTTCAAATTCACTAGCATACATATACTGTACACTCTGTAAACATACAGACTGCTAGTAAGGCTTTGTTATATAGCACAGTGCAGTCCACCCAACATCAATGTTTACCTACAGAAGCAGAAAGCAGGGTGATGAGCTAAACAGTATGTTTCTGCTCTTTCATGGTCCAATCACTGGTTGAGATAGCTCCGGTAGCAGGATGTACTGCTCAGCTTCATTTTAGTCTGCAGAGAGCTCCTGTTTTCAGCTGTTCGCTTGGAGTGCAACTTAAAAGGTTAGTTTACTTTTGTAACAAAATAACCTATGTAGTCTACAAGACCCATTAGCTTTTTTTTTTTTTTTGTAGTTGTGGGTAGGAAGTGCGGAGGGATAAGAACACCTGTCAGGTTATAGGGCCGGTTTATACCACTTCCAGTGCGTTCCAGCACAATTCCAGTGCTGGAACGCACTGGGTCGCATTACAAAATCCTCCCTGCGTTCTGGGGCGTGGTGGTACATTGAAATCAATGGCAATGCAGCCACCCTACCCCCCTTCCCCCGCACTAGACCAGAATACAGGCATTGATGTACTATTGACTGGGGGGGGTGATGCTGTGCCATTGACTTGAATGCACCGTCACGCGCCCCAGAATGCAGGAAGGTTTTTCTGATGCCATCAAAGTGTGTTCCAGCAACTTAACTGGAAGTGCTGGAAGTGGTGTGAACCAGCCCTTACTGCTGTCTGTGTCCCCGTTAGGGAGATGGGATATTCATCCTCTCTTTTTGTCCTGGTGACCATCATCAATGAAAGTGAAAAAAAAATCCTAAATTTTGGGTTGTCCTCAGAACCAAAATAGATGAGTAATTTCCCTATGGGGACACTAGTTCTGGGGACACTGCTGAAAACCAGAGTTCTCGTTCTTTGGAGGGATTTCCTCTCACTTCATGTTGTGACTATTGAACAGGAAGTGAAGGGAAATCTCCCCAATGAGGCAAGGATGGCAAAAAAGCTGACAGGGGTTACAACCCTCAAATAGGCTCCATTGACACCTGTATGTTTAGGAGCGATTAGGGACTCCCGTGTCAGGAACTTGCATTTTCCTGCAGCAGGACTCCCTAATCTGCTGTTTACCAGCAACAGCTGTCACCCATTCAAGTTAATGATCAGGTGACAGACATTGCAGCGCCGACACATAAATCAATCACTCTCCCTGGACGCATTGTTCGGTGTGCCGGAGTTTAAATGCAGTGGCTGTCGCCCAATCATTACCTCGAATGGGTGGCAGCTGCCGCTTGTAAACAGCAAATTAGGGATTTCTGCTGCAATAAAACCAAGTTCCTGAAGCAAGAATCTGTAAACTCACCTAAAACTATAATTGTGAATGGGGTCTTACTCTATCCAGAACAAAGAAAAGTTTCTTTCAGTTCTCCCTCAGCAATAAACTTAGCAGCTTTGGCAAATCTTCATTAATGCAGCTGTCATACCTGTGGGCCATTTGTGCCCCTCAGTGAAACCTGCCTGAAAGTCTCCCAATATTATTTAGAACTCTGTCCTGCCCTCTTGGCACGACAAGTCTGTGTTTAGATGCTCACCCCCAGCATCACAGGGGGAGCATCGTTCTTTCTCAGAGCCCTGCACATGCACAACCCACTCTCCCCCCTGTCTCAGCTGCTGAGCACAGCTAAGTTGAGGGAGCTGAAAGCGCACTGCGCATGCACAGAAAAAAGGATAACACTCACTTCTTTGATGCTGGAGGTGAGTGTCCAAAGGCTGGCTCATCCTGGCAAGAGGGCAAGACGGAGCTGCATTTATAAAGACTTTTAAAGGCCCACTGGGGCTTGTGGACTACTGTGTTACAAAAGTGAACTGACCCTTTAAAGAGACTGGGGCTAAAAACATGGCAGCAAGTACAAGGCTCATGCACCCAGAAGTGCCTGTCCATACTTGTGGCCGCCCCCAAACCCCCCCTGTTAAAAAAAAAAAAAAAAAGTATGTATGTAGATAGATAGTGCCAAAGCTTGCCTGTCACTTCCCCACCTCCTTCATAGTCCTCTTGGGCTAGTGAGGCTGCCCCATAGTGATGGACCAATTGGAATACAGGGGGGAGGGGCTTAGCAGCAAACTCTGCAACTGCCTGTAATTGCTGGAGTCAGAAAGGCCTGACTTTGGGCACTGACAGAAGGGCTTTAGAGGTTGCTGCAGGTATCTGCAAGTCTTCTCTAGATGCATGCACTTTATACTTGCAGTAATTTTTCTTTTCTTCCTTTTTTTGATGACACAATCACATTAAATTTAGCAACACTAGGACTGATATGTCAGTGCGTTTGATGGATGAATTGTGCCAGGTCTTCTGTGTTGCCCCCAAATACCAGATAGAGATTAATAATAATTAACTGCCATTGGCAACAAAGATCGATAATATTTCCATCAGATAAAACTGAGCACTAATGAGACTTAAATATTACTTAGCCGAGTTCTTCTTTAAAAAAAAAAAAAGGAAAAAAAAAAAAAGGAAAAACTATTTTGACATCCAAGATTCATTTGTGGGTTTACATCCCTAGATCGGGAAAATAGGTAAAAACCCTTTATGGGGACAGTTGTTACGTTTCACATTAGGTTTGAAAAAACTTTGTCTAATGCTGGATGAACAATGCTACATATACTTAGCTGCTTACTTCTTTTTTCACCGATACTTTCGGCTTCATTTGGCTACCCTGGCTTCTTGTACAGGTGTCCATATTGGATGTAATACGGATATAAAGACAGTCCACTAGGGCATATCTGTGGAGACAGGATATACACAATTACCCAGAACACTAACAACTGAGTTCCACCAGCCAGCTATTTATATTAAAAAGGTATATAATTACATACATATACATGCACACTAATCATACTGCTAACAAAAGCAAAATACAAATACCATTGAGAACACACACCTTTCCTGAAGAAAAACGTTTCAGGTATAGTATATACGAATAGTACAGACTTCATAGATACATTGTATATCAATAAAATAACTTAAAAGGAGAACTATGAGGTGAGTGAAAATCACTCACCCTCATAGTTCGAGCCGACGTGTGACAATGAAACAGTCGCACGTCAATAGATCAGGAAGTGAGCGAACACATACCGTCGCTCGCTCATTTCTCGATCATCTCCCTGCAGAGAGTGATAACCGTCAGCCACGGCTCCCCGCAGGTATTCCCCCCCCTCCCCACTCCGATCCTCCAGCGCTGACTGGCGGAACGGACGGGGAGGGCACGGGTACAGCTGGCTCTGCCTCTAGATAGGCAGAGCCAGCTGTCAATCACGCAGCTGGGTGGATCTAGACAGTAAAGCTGTAGTTCGTGGTATACTGAGTGTCATAGACTTACCCGGCGCGTCCCGTTGCTCCTGCGACGCGCCGTCTCGGTGATGACATCACGCCGGCTCCGCCCACGGAGCGCGGTCCACAGTTAAAAATCTCTGAGAGATCGTCACTCGGCGTTCTCTCGTTGTGGAGTGTCGAGTGACGAACGGTGAACTCACAACCTTCATTACCTGTGAACCGTCCCATACAGCAGCACCCAAAGACAACCCCAGCAGTGGAAACTATTTGCCAGTCAGGAAGTGAGCAGGAGGACTGGACGCTTGGGAGCTTTGGTCCCCTGATGACCGTGTACCTAGCTGCACTACTAAGCGCAAGTACCCTGGGTCATATTGCTATTGCAGCTGCCACTGTTATCCCATTCAGTGCACTGTTATTATCAATGCTCCTTTGGAGGGTCGGTTACCAACCCTGCTATTAACCCCTCACATTACTGAGGCTATGAATGCATGAACTGTTATTTGCTTGCAACTGTTAAACACATCGCATAAGGGGAATTATCATATTGTTTGCATTTGCTTCAATCTGTCTGTGTATTGCGTGATTGGTCTGCTTAAATTGCCTCATGCTTGCTTAAAGTGACATTAAACACATACACTGAATAATTACATATATAATAATATATATATATATACACCCATACACATACATGCATATACACATACATACAGTATATTTATTATATGGATGGCTCAGGTGATTGGAACATGTAAGGGCATTTGTCATAAGTGCATTAGAGTGAATGAAAATGTAGGTTTAAACCCTAGCCATTAGATTGAAGACTACAATAGTTAATAGGTAAAACAGTCTATAAATAGGTGGTAGATTTGTAATCTGTTAAAACTCCGCTACACTGTTTATGAGGGACCTACAATCAAAAAAGGCTGCAAAGCATTTCCGACATGGTAGTTATTTTACATACTCAGCAAGACCTTTACTCATCTTTTATCGGTGGAAAGGAAATGTTTACAAGAGTACAGGAAACTACTAAACCCACTTCACTTCTGTTCCAGAGTATATGACAAGCATTGAACTCCTCTACTTCCCTCTGTAAACCAATCCACTTAAAGACAACATACATTAGAAAGATTGGACAGTGATAACGTGCACATTTCTCAGCATTTCTAAGAACATCTACCAAATAAACCAATTTATAAAGATTTACATCGTGTCGGATTCCTGCCCTTATATTTTCTACTGCTTTTAAAAAACAACAAAAACCCCCAAAAAACTATAGGAAACGTTTCAAAAGACTAAAATTGCTAATCCTTCTCAAAATACACAGAGTGACTGAAACCACGGAGACATTTGCAAGAACAAAACAAAACAAGTAACAATCGTCACCCAGAGCGTGAGGCGCGGAGGAGGTGCGGGAGCGTGGATGCGGGCAGGTCTGGCAGCAGCGAGCATGAGGTGGGGAGGAGGTGTGGCGCGCAGCGCGCGTTGAGCCGTGAACAGGGCCAACCAATCAGAAGCCGATTAATCGATTATTGAAAAAGTTGACAACTTTTTCAATAATCGATTATGTCGATTAGTTGTTGCAGCCCTAGCTACAAGACAGCAGTTTATTTGAAAAGCCTGGTAAAGAGCTTAGATCAGACACAAATGTTTTCCTTACATTGGCAAAAACGAACTGGTTTGTAGAATGGAAAATATTGTGAAAGGATGTAAATGAGAATAAATTCTGCTTACTTGCCATTATGTGTAAACCGGTTACGTTAAATGCTGGGTCCTATCTTATCTCAACTTCATTTGGACAGGAGGTCAAACTGTAGTCATAGATGGGAGGATGTCCTGTATAAGGGCTGGAAGTACCATGTCTGATGATGCCATTTTATCGCCATCCAAAAATAAAACTCTAGCTCACTTACAACAAGGCTGCTGTTGAGCATGAAGCGGTCAGAAAAAGGACTTCCAAATCTGAGGCCAGTGTACTTTACTCAGAAGGTAGTGGAACGTACCTCTAAATTACACTGCTTGCTTTGAACGAGTTTAGGTACCCCTGGAACTTGTTCACACAAAACAGAAGGAAGGCCAGAAGGATAACCAGGCTTGGTCAGCGGCTGCAGCTTAGTGGACACTGTACAGGTCATAGCAGGCACGGGTTTCTGGGCAAGGTTTACACCAGTTTACTGAACCCTCCTTGGCCCTACCCTCAGCTATGATGATTTCCGAAGAGTACAAGTACCGGTAGGAGAATGAAGGTTTTCTGACAGGATATCTGTGCTAGGGTGACAAATCTTGAAGTAAACTCTGTACCAATAACTCATGTGGTGTTGTTGAAATATTTGACCCTAGGATGGTCTTTCCAAGAAATGGAACTGACACATCAAACTGGGAGAATGCCCCAAAACATTTGTATGATTTTCCTTCTCTAATGGTCTATGGAGCTCCAGAAAGAAGCAGGGTCACTGGCAGGCATTAGGAAATTTGGACGCCCTATTTTACTTGCTTTTCTGTGAACCCTACAGGATTATATTGAACCTGTGTCCAGATCACACTCTAAAATATTGAGATATCCTAAACAAGCAGGAGGGGTTACCCCTCATTCACCTCTGTATTTAAGCGTAGTAGATACATTTCATTTTCCCAATTCACAACAAAGTTATTGAAATCTTTGTTTTTTATGGGGAACAGATCTATGCAGATTGCCAGCCCTCTAATGTAAATAACCAGCAGGCACTTCTAAGCTGGGGCAGCATAACACAACACAATCTTATCAGAGCTGAAAAGGTAAGTACTTTAAACAAGAATGCTGGATAAGACCAATTACCCAGAAATCTGTGCATACATTACCGTTCTGGGTTTAGACACGTGACAGCAATGAAGGAGTATATAAGATGGGGAGAAGGTTGGAAGCCCAATTTTAACATGCCTTTCTCTCTGGGCTGCAGGCATGGGGTATATACAGGGGTCTCCCTAGCCTTTTTGCTGCCTGAGACAGGGGGGTGGGTGGTTTGTGCAACACGCTATGGGCTCAGCTCTGGCTGACATCACTGGTTGCCAGGAGCGGGCCGGGACACTGGCCAGAGCATCCCAGGTTGCCGGGCCATACATATCTCCCTGCCCGGCTCTTAGCAACCTGGGATGCTCTGGCCGAAAAGGGGCCAGCAGGCAGAAACATTGTGCAGAAGAGCGGCTATGCTCCTCTCCGCTCATTGACAGTAGGCGGGTTCAATAGCCAGGCTGCTATTGGCTATTACAACTTAAAATAGCCAATAGTAGGTTGGCTATTGCTCCTGCCCACTGCTTACATTCACCTGCCGGCTGCGGAATCTAGCCGGCAGATGAATTAAGCCACGGTTGGTTGAGTTAATAGGGACTCTCAAATAACCAGAAACTACAGTTATCCATCACCTACCAATCCCCATGGGTGCTGGACAAGTGGGAGTTTACTATATTTGGCACCGCTTGCTCTCCACCCCATCCCCCTGGCAGTAATCCTTTACAGTCTCTCATGAAATATTATCATTCAGTTTTCTGTAATATAGTGGTTATTCCGTCTCTGTTACCATGGCAGTGGTCACAAGCAGTCATCTTGTGCGACTCAAGTGCTTCACCCTTTACTATTCCCATTTTAGCATATATAGTATGTGGAGAAGAAATGGTAGGCCATGATCACAACACAAAAGCAAAGATGAAATAGCTGAGCTCCTCTACTGATCAAGTAAGCAGCCCCCTACCCCAACGCAACAGTGATTTGTGCCAAATAACTACATCCTCTCCCACACTGTACTGTACAAAGTCTGCCTGGCCTTACTCCAAGACAACATCTGGGAATGACATTATCATCTATTTACTGCTGGAGTGTGTTGCTATGGCCATTTTACTGATGACATTTCATTTTCAGCTACCATCTGGAAGAAGGGGTTAACTGCACTTCTCCACTGAGTAGTATATACAGTAAATGCTCATGAACTTCCTTTGATGGTCTGAAGAGCTGGTTAAACAGGAAGTGGTGTTGCAGGAAATGAGGTAGAATGAAGATCAAAAGTGATCATGTGACCGCTGATGGCTCAGCTCATGGTTTCTTCAAGCAATGAGTAGTGACGGTCAGTCGCCACTCCCACAGGGACTCCAGCGTTCATTGGAGGGACAGACAAGGGAGGGGAGTGGGCACAGCTGGCTCTGGCTGTAGATTGACAGCTGGCTCTGCCTATCAGGCATTCCGGATTCCGACCACATTGTCAGGATCCTTCCTGGCTGCAGCGTGGCTCTGGGCTGTCAGTTAGAGCGGGCAGTGGCCCCACTATATACTGACTATGGGTCACAGGAGGACATTAGTAAACATACTCCTTTGGCCTGATAAAGAAGTAAAGCCAAGAAAAGGTTTCGGCTTTTGTTCTTTTTTTTTTTTTTAGGGACAATGGAATCTAGCCATTCTTAGTCATTTGGGTTACACTGCTACCTTCAGGATGATGGGACACCGACAAAAATAAATAAATCATTAAGCCAGACCCTGTATGACCCAAATGGATGGGACCTCTGTTCCGCAATGGACTTTGATGAAGAAAAAAAAAAAGTTAGTTAGTAAAAAGTCTTATGTTCTTTATCATTCTTTGGGGGACACAGGAATTTAGTGTGGCTTAGACATATGGGACATCCAAAAGCAGTCCAACAGCCACTGAGGGATCCCGCAGATGTAGAGACCATACTACCAAGGTAAATGAAGGGATCACTATTCAGGGAAAACTGCTATTTGAAGAATGATAGGGATCAAATAGCCATGTGGAGGATAAACAATCATCTACCAGAACAAAAACATTCTTCAATAATAGCAAATAAACGATCACTTCAAAATGGTAGAGTAAAAGAGACAAGCCTCTTCTGTTATCATTATGGTTTGTGTCATATAGTGATTTCATTAGCTCTGCCCTCTAGCCTGTTTTCATTCATTCTAAGCAAATTGAATAGCTGGTCACATCTCTCCACCAGTTTTCTTACACACTGGAAGCCATGCCTGAAGAAGGGAACATGTTTCCAAGAACTTGCTCCTCAAAATATATTGTGAGCCACAAGAAAGGCAACACCTACATTTTTCTTTCTTCTTACAAATATTTGTACGGTTCTTGCTCAGTGTAACTAGAATGTAAAACAAATGTGCTCAGTGCATAGGAAAAGAGTAAAGTAATAGAAAATGGTAAAAGTGTCTCATATCATAATAGGGATGCACAGATACTGATACTAGGATCGGTGCCGATACAGAGGACTCGTACACGCCCACATGTTTAGATATTTACCCCGTTAGCAGAACTTCCGGTCAGAGGGAGATTTCCTGAGAGGCAGTGCCGCGAGGGAACATGGAAGCGGCTTCCTGGCCAATCAGGAAGCTGGGCAGCGGGGTAATGAGTCGCCGCCCGGCTTTAGCGGTGGCAAATGCCATGCCACCCGGCTTCCTGATTGGCTGGGAAGCCGGCTCCCTGCTAGCGGAAGCACCGAAAGATAAATATCGACATTGGTACTCGGTTCTGCAAAACCGGTATCAGTGCATCCCTATCATATATATAGCCTTGGGGCTAATATAACACTTTGTGTAATCCAGCAGAGAAGATGAACAGATGAAGTAACCACTTCAGGATTGCCGGGTGTACATATATGTCCTCATCCTGAAGTGGTTGCATGCCAGAACTGCCGTGGTTTTCTGTGTCTCCCACACCTCAGGGGGTCTGGGACCATGGCAAACAGGATGAAGAGTAGGAGCAGACTGAGCAACATCCGTTCCCCAATCTGCTCTGTAACGAATGAAGCAGGAAGCGCTGTGTTTAAAATGCTTCCTGCTTCAGAGCTATCAGAAGCCCAGCTGAAGTGCCAAATACACAAGAGAACAAGTACATTCCTGTGCTTAATCATCTGTATTGGAAGGTGGGAGAGAACCTGTTACCTCCAAACACTATCACATAGGGGCTTGTTAGCCCCTTTGTGATACCAATAAAGTTAAGTGAAAGGAAAAAATAATAAAATAAACCAAAAAAATTAAAACCAACCCGCCATCTGCATGCGTATAAACACATGTGCGTAGGGCATGCACGCGGATGTAAACTACTATTCTGCCACACATGTTGGGGATCGCTGCGTAGGTCAGAGTAAAGGTGGCCATACACTTTACAACCATAGTCCTTAGTCTTGCGATGGTTGTAAAGTAATTAAAAAAACATACGATCTGCCCATCTTGCACAGGCCAATCGTACTTGCGATCATCGCAAGCCCGTCCCCCTGGAGGGGCGGGCTTCCGATGACCGCAATGCTGAACGGGCAGTGTGCGCGTGCGCACACCGGCTCGTGCGGCATTGATCTTACGATCATGCTAAAAACCAGCCGAAAATCGTACGACAAAAGACGTGCGACCGTACAGTAAAAACAGTTGCACGCCTTCCATACACTTTACGATTATCGTACGACCGCGGGATTTCCCGCGATTATCGTGCGATAATCGCACAGTGTATGGGCACCTTAAGAGCACAAAATTCAAAGGGCCATAATTTGCTGCTCACTCTAAACCAGGGGTCTCAAATCTCCGGCCCTCCAGCTGTGGTGAAACTACAAATCCCATGATGCATCTCTCTTCAGGAGTCATGTCTGTGAGAATCTTGCAATGCCTCATGGAATTTGTAGTTCCACCACACCTGGGAGGACCGGAGGTTTGAGACCCCTACTATAAACTGATGGGCAGTAAAGGTTTTCACAATTTTAACTACCGTAGTTTTACATTATTGCACAGGCGCACACAATTTTAACGCTTGACATGTTTGGTATCTATTTACTCGACGTAACAGCATTTTTCTTCCTAAAAAATATCGATTTGGTAAACATTTACGCAAATACCGCGCGACATAAAAAAATTGCAACTATCATTTTTTTTATTCTACAGGGTCTCTGCTTTCAGAAAATATATAATTGTTTTGGGAATCAACGTTGACAAAAAATTAACTGTCAGCATCCGGACCGAAAATGCATCAAAAACGCACTGCATCAGCAGCTCCACGTCTGCTGATCAGCACCTGATCTCATGTGAACAGGCCCTTAAAGTTATTTTCTAGCCAAGAATTCAGGTTTCAGCCTGTGCGTGCAGAATGAAACACCTGCTCCGGTATGAAGGTGGTTGGAGTAAGTACACGTCACCTTTGTTTACTGATGAATAAAAGGAACAGCCATCTGTCCACTCATTCTGTGCCAGTTACCCAGCTGATGTGACAGTGGGGCAAATACAAATGCTATTGGGGTATTTGCTCTTCTAGTCGAAGAATATAAATAACAAATCAACTGGTGCTTGCCCTCACTAGCAGATGACATAAGCTCTAGTATATTAGGATGTACAGGGTTATTCACAAAAGGGTGAAGAGTTTGGAGAAGGCAGGAGAAGTGAACAATCTAGGCCAACATAGCTGAACTGGAAAGTGAGCTGAATTAGAGAATTTTTCCAAATCAGCTATGTTGTCCTAGATTGTTCCCTTCTCCTGCCTTCTCCAAACTCTTCACTCTCTTGTGAATAACCCTGTAAGTCTTACCAATTCCAATAAATCCACTGAGAACTACAAGAACTACTTTCCATTGACAGATCCCGGTAAAAGGCTTTTCCAGCAGCATTTCAGTTCAATCCGTGGGATACTTTGAGACTATTGGGATGTCAGAAGCTGCAGATGAAACTATGGATGGCACAGTCACGTCTGTGCCCCTGCGGTCTTGTGGGGTCAGAAGAGGGGAACTTTACTGAATTGTAAAATAAAACCACGTTGTACTAAAAGATGCATATGGTGGTGTGCTGTAGTCTTCATTGTGGGTATATCTAATATTGGTGAAGATTTGTTGAGTCCGATAGAAAGGTTTTGTTTTTAGTGGTGAATTATACAGTGAGGGGGAATTTATCAAAACTGGAGCAGACACAATCTGGAGCAGCTGTGCACGGCAACCAATCAGCTTCTCTGTTTCAATTTTAAAGCTTAACTGAACAAACGGAAGAGAGAAGCTGATTGGTTACCATGTATATTGTGGGCCCCAAATCCTGTGGGGACTTTGAGTCAGATAAAAATGCTATGTTCTACACTGCTAAGATGTGGAGATGTATTCAAATCTGAGCTCCAGCCGTACCTTCTCTCCTGTACTGACCTGGCTTACGCTGATTTTACTGCACACTGTGAGCTACTCTGTGTGCTTTAGAAGCTGCAGCAAGTCACACAGAAACCACCTCATTTCCTGGCTGGAGGACATCCAGCAACATCTAGCCCTTTCCTCCCCAGCCTTATTATCCATGGCCTACCCCTTTCATTCATTGGATTTTAGAGAACTCTGGGTAATAATATATACAGTCCAGGAGCAACTTACTCCACAGGATGGTCTGCATGCAAATACCACTTGTCTAGGAACAGCCACTCCTTCAGACTAACATCCACACAATAAAGCATTTTGATATTTCCATAACACCTCCCAACAGCTAACCCACTGCTTGCGTCAGGACTAAGGGCTGTTGAGAGAAGCACTGAGGCAGGGTGATATGATGTTTTCAGGAGGCTATATACAGCACTCTGTCAGCCCCCTCCCCACCAACAATGACCTGTCTGCATTGCATAGAAAAGCTCAGAGACCCAGTGATGACATCACTAGGTGTAAAATAAAGTATCTAATGAAAAGGGAAAAGTTTTATTGGGGGAGGAAGCAGGGAAGGATATATAAGCAGATTAAATTCCAGCTTCAAGATATATTTTATTATAAAATTGCTGAGAGAGAGGAGGCTGTGCTAAGAGGGGTATATGTACCTAAACTGTGCCCACACTAATATATATATATATATATATATATATATTCTCATAAGTTATATTGTGCATAGATCCCTTGATATATATATATAAAATCACCCAGAGTTGTGTAAATCAGTGTGGCAGTAACAGATCAGATGATTGTGTGTGTGTGGGAAGATTGGGAGTGTGCAGGTCTCAGAGCGAGCGCCATCCATGGTAACCCCAGCACTATATGTAAGAGAAGGGAGGAGGATCACTTAGTATGAGGGATCCAGCAGGAACTGGCATCTTTATGCCTTGCACAGAAAAGGATGGCAGAGAGGATTACACAAATCGTCAAACCTTCTTAAAGAGAAACTGGCAGCTGATGTCACCTTCCACCGACACTACACGGGCACATTGAAATGACTGGCATTGCAATACACTGTACAAAGCACAATCCATCTACAGCCTAGATGTATACGAAAAATCCACAGGCCCTGCACATGACAGGAAAAGGACACGACAGTGAAAGAGTGGAATACAGATTAATGAGAAGCCGACAAGTGACAGGACAGCCGTCATTACCAAGGGATCATCCGGTCAGGTTCAGGCCGCCCCACTGACTGCTCCTCCCGGATGACAGATGCGACCCAGCAGATTCCTCCTGACTGCGCTCCCTTGCCCAGGGCTGCGGCGGCTCAGGACCCAGGAACACGGTCACCCAGCAGCGGCATCATCAGAGCCCGATCCCGTGCAGGCTCAGCTGCGCAGCTGACGGAGGTGTTGTGGTTCCAGCCACTGACGTCTCTGACATCATCATCCGGCGCACTGCCTGTGGCGCGTTGGTTGGCAAGGAAGACTGTGCTGTGATTTACGAGCTGGTCTAGAACGTCTGATAAGCTGTACACAACTACACATAAGTCAAATTCAGACGATAGCCGCCTTAGAAAATGATAGACAGGAGGCTTTCTAATTCATGCCATTCGTAGTGTGTGAGCTCAGAGTTTACTGACTTTGGTTGATGTCAGGCCTTGCAAATACACAGGGAAAGGCCTGTATAAAAAAAGGCCTGAAGGCAGTTTGGGGGGTGGGGGGGAGTAAAGTAAAATTGAAGCCAAAACGTTTTTTTATTGAGTGTTGTATAAAGTAAGGGAGGCCTATAACCCCTGTCAGTGATTTTTTTACTTTGCCATCTGTGTCCCATCGGGTAGATTTCCCTTCACTTCCTACAAGCTAGCCTCAACAGGAAAGAAGAGGAAATCCTTCAAATGAGAGGGAAATCCCTGGTGGGCAGCAGGGTCAGGCATTGTAAGATTTCCAATGTTTTACTGTTCTGGTGACAAGCCAAAATGTGGGATTTACTTATGGTGATAATGGTCACCAGGACAAATAAAGAGGGGGACTCTCTCTAACAGAAATGGGACACCGGCACTCCAACTGCACATATAACGCGTCTTTATTGACATTGATGCAACCTATCACACAAATACACAGTAGGATTGTCTAACAGGGACACAGACAGCAATAAAAACCTGACAGATGTTCTTATCCCTCTCCACTATATCCAAAACTAAAGACAAAAAAAGTTAGGCTTCAGTTGCACTTTAAAAAAGGGAAATATGTCAGTTTTGTGGTGTAAACATTGGTGCATTTCCCATGTTCCAAGTTTAAGCCTATTTACAGAAAATAAAAAGCTAACCTTGCAGTGGGGTTAGCCCAGCACTGTAAGGGTTAACTGCTCAATTGTGGTCTAGGGCGATTCTTTAAAATAGTTTTACCTGATCCCCGCTCCTGCTGCCCCAAGACCGGTGCCTAAAGCCTCTTCCCTCCCTGCTCTGGTGGTTGGACGTCCACTGATGTCATCATGTCTATTAGGGCTGCAACCAACTAATCGATTCATCGATAATAATTGATAATGAGAATCATTCTCATCAATTAGTTGGTGTGGATCTCCTAGTTCTCTCCTCTTTGTCCCCTCCCAGCAGGGACCTGGGGGGGACAAAGACCCCTGCAGCCGGTGCCCAGCAGTGAGGAGGGCTTTTATATTTTTAAATATATATAGAAATGGCACCAGGTGCTCTGGACTGAGGAGTCAAAATGTGAAATATTTGGCTTGTAGCAGGAGGCAGTTTGTTCACCGAAGGGCTGGAGAGCGGTACAATAATGATTGTCTGCAGCAACAGTGAAGCGTGGTGGAGTTTCCTTGCAAGTCTGGGGCTGCATTCCTGCCAGTGGAGTTTGGAATTTTGGTCAGGATCAATGGTGTCAATGCTGAGAAATACAAGCAGATACCTATACATCATGTCATACCATCAGGGAGGGGTGTGATTGGCCCCACATTTATTCTGCAGCCAGACAATGACCCCAAACATACAGCCAATGTCATTAAGAACTCTCTTCAGCGTAAAGAAGAACAAGGAGTCCAGGAAGTGATGGTTTGGCCCCCCCAGAGTCCTGATCTCAACATTGAGTCTGTCTGGCATTACATGAAGAGACAGAAGGATTTAAGGCAGCCTACATCCTCAGAAGATCTGTGGTTAGTTCTCCAAGATGTTTGGAACACCCTACCTGCCGAGTTCCTTCAAAAACTGTGTGCAGGTGTACCTACCTAGAGGAAGGCAAAGGGTGGTCATGCCAAAAATTGATTTGATTTGGATTTCTCTTCTGTTCATTTACTCTCCATTTTGTTCATTGATAAAAATAAACTATTAACACTTTTAATTCTGAAAGCATTCTTACTTCAGAGCAGAGCTGTAGCTTGCCTATTTTGCGCCAGAGGCAAGAACAGAAAATTGTGTGTGTGTGTGTGTGTCCCGATGTTTTTTTGAGGAAAGTAAATAAATAACAAGGAATTAATTATATTTAAACCGTTTATTTCAGTTACATAAGAAACATAAAGATATGTAACTTAACATAAATAACAACTTCATAACAAATGAACTTACAGTGTAGTTAAATAAGGTGTCACAAATAGTGCTTTCAGAATTAAATCATTTTATTTGGATTGTAAACAAACTTTATATTGAAGAATCAAAGTGTTTTTCATGTTAATTCATCCCTCAGAGATGTAACCATAAGTTATAGCAAAATAGAATAAAATAAATATAGTGCAATAACGCATCACAATGCTTTCCTATGATGATTTCTGGGGCTCTGTTCATACCAATGCAGTCCGTTCAGTTGCAGTCAGAAAAAAATACTGATTGCCACATTTCAGCTTCACCTGATCGCAATGGAAAGCATCAAAACACATAAAAATGCACGCAAACGCATTGGAACACAACGGAACGCATCAAAAATGAAGAAAAAAAAATGAGCAGAATAGATCTCCATGTCTTGGGACTTCCTCTTGTGGGCAGAGGAGATTTACAAAGAACAGAGCATTGCAGCCATGGATGCAGATGTGTTCATTAAATATGTGGAGGAGTGTCCACTCCTCTATGACCCCAAGCATCCACAGTTCAAAAAAAACGCCAGAAGATGGGGAAGTGGTGGGAGATCGCTGCAAAAATCTACTTGGATTTCTCCACCATGAATAGGATGCAGATATAAAAACGTGAGTGAATTCTCTTTCTATATCTTACCTTTATGTTTTATATACAGCATTTATACTACCCATGTACTACAGAGTATGCATAATATAACTTTACTACAGGCATGAAGGAAGTGCACTGACAAGAAGAAGGAAGTGACATTTTTCATTTTGCGGTTAAAAAAAATGCACCTGAACGCATCAAAAACACATCAAAACGCATTGCACCGCAACTGCACGGACGCACGTAGTTTGATGCAGGAATGGTATGAACGAGCCCTGATTGTAACTGGAGGGTGTACATTGTAATCAATGTAAGGTTTATTAAAGCTGTATTTTTCTTGCCTTCAATGAGGCAAATTTGTCAATAATTGCATCAAAATCAATATGTTTTGCTATATCTTGTTCAATTGACAAGATAGACATACTTGTTAATCTCTCTTGACCCGTTGATGCTCTGAGGTAGTTCTTGATTAGTTTTAGCTTGCTGAAGCTTCTTTCACAAGAAGCCACAGTTACTGGCAAACTGAGAAAAATTCTTAAAGGAGAACTATGAGATGAGTGATTTCCACTCACCTCATAGTTCTAAGCCGACCTGTGACAATGAGACTGTCACAGGTCGGCTCAGTAGATCGGGAGGTGAGCGAACACATACCGGCGTTCGCTCACCTCTCGATCCTGTCACGGCTCTCTGCTGTGACAGGGGAGGGGCTGGATTCCCCTCTCCCCGCTCAGATCTGCCAGCGCTGACTGGCGGAACGGACGGGGGAGGGGGCGGGTACAGCTGGCTCTGCCTCTGGATAGCCATTTTCCCATTGATGACGACATTTTGTTGTTTTCCATTTTGCAATGTTTAAGTCTTTTACGGTATTCTGCCCCACTTGGTCGTTTATAATTCATTATAGGATCTTGTTCTACAGGCTGTAATAAAAGTACTACTCTGTAAAAAAAATGTAATACTACTCGTAAATAAAAGTAAAGCCCCGTTTTATTTATATAAATGGCAGTATAACTGCCATGAATATATACTGAGCCTGACAACCGAAATCTTATATAGTGATCCAAACACTGAGTGTGCTATAGTATGACTTCTATCACTATATATTGATACAGCCACAGACGGTGGTACAGTATGGTATTTTATGTCGGTAGTCACCGGGGCCCTCTTCTTCCTTCTGTGCTGTGATTTGTAGTCACTCTACAGCAGCGGTTCTCAAGCTTTCTAGGGGCGGGACCCCTTGGTAAAATTTGCCAAGTTGTGGTGACCCCCAACGGTAAAATTTAGGGATGACGCGGCTGCTGCAGCGACATCTGGTGGCGTTGGCGGGAGAACTGACACTGCTGCGTTAGGAGAGGGCTGAGGAGGACTCTCTCCTAGCACAGCAGAAATCACACAGCGACCCACAGGGTGAGAACCACTGCTTAAAGGAGACAACTAATCTAATAATAATTAGAACCGCGTTATGTAACGTAAAACGCAAGCTGTCAGAATAAAAAAAAACAGCATAGGAATGCATAGCTAGATTCCGATTGGCTATTTCACTTTGCAATATCAATCACTAGAAGGGACCTGATGGAGAACTTCAGGTCCCCCTCTGCTGATTGGCAGCAGCAGTGGGCGGGTGCAATAGCTAGTTTGCTATTAGCTATTGCAAAGTGAAATAGCCAATAGGAATCTAGCTATGCATTCCTATGGTGTTTTTTTTTTCTGACTTCCGGCGGCCCCGATATCAGAAAAAAAAAAACAGATCAGAGAAAGGCTTTCCGGGAGAAAGTGTTTCTTTCCCGGGCGGCCAGAAGCAGCTATCTAATAGCGGGAGACTCCCGGAGCGTCCGGGAGAGTTTGGATGCATCTTCAGGCGACCCCTGGCAAATTGTCAATCGACCCCCGACGGGGTCGCGACCCACAGGTTGAGAACCGCTGCTCTACAGTTTGGAGTCAGTGGTCGAGTGCCAGGGCCCAGTTGCAGCTGCGACCCTGGTAGATCTGCCACTGACTCCAAGCTGTGGAGGGACTACAAATCTCAGCAATACATTATACAGCAATGCAGAATACCGCCAACTATGGAGGAATACAGGTCACAGCACTTCATTATAGAGCAATGCAGAATTACATCAACAGTAGAGGTATACAAGTCCCAGGAATAAATTATACAGCAATGCAGAATGGCACCGACTATAAAGGACTACAAGTCCCAGCAATACATTATACAGCAATGCAGAATACTACCAACTATAGAGGAGTACAAGTGCCAGCAATACATTATACAGCAATGCAGTATAATATGAACTACATACTCTGTATTGCTCTAGATTCGCAGCCTGCTGTTTCCAGGGTCTCAGGAGGGCTGTGCGGACTCTCAAATGGGCTGTGCAGGCTCTCAGGTGGCCAGTGTGGGCTCTCAGATAGTCAGTACGGGCTCTCAGGTGGTCAGTGCAGTCTCTCTCTGGTCAATGCGGGCTCTCTCTTGTCAGTTGGACTGCTGGTCATTCTGCCGCTGGCATGAGTATCAGCCACTGTGGGAGGGAGCTGTGGAGTGTTGGCCTGCTGCATGCTGGGAGCTGTAGTCCCAGGAGGCAATGTCTGTGCCTTGGTGGTTAATGGGGCCCTCTTCCTCCTGTCAGTGCCCCCTAAGTGGCGGAACTAATAGAGTCGCAGCTGGAGAGTCGGACCTGGAGTTCCGCCACTTGAGTGGGCCTGGACAGGAGGAAGCAAGCCCCATTAACCACTAAGGCACTGGCATTGCCTCCTGCAGGGGTGTGGCAGTTTAAAAAAAAACTACTTGTCCAGGGCATGAAGCAGTAGGGCTGCAGCTAACGATTATTTTAAAAATCGATTAGTTGGCCGATTATTAAGTTCGATTAATCGGTTAAAAGAAAAAGCCTCCAGTGATGGACTACTAGTTTGTATTGAGATTGTAGTCCATCACGGGAGCAAGCTTGGAGCGGTGGAAGTAAAAAAAAGTGTGGTGTGCAATATTGTACATTATACAGCATCGCAATGCAGAATACCAGCAGCTTTAGAGGAATACAACAAATCGCAGCAATAGTACACTACAGTGTACTATTGCTGGGATTTGTAGTCCTCTGTAGCTGGCGTTATTCTGCATTGCGCTGCATCATTTATTATTGCTGGGATTTGTAGTCCTCTACAGCTGGTGGTATTCTCCATTGTGCTGTATAATGATTATACGGTGCAATGCAGAATACCACTGACCAGTTATAGAGGAACTACATATCCCAGCAATAATACATTATACATAACAATGGAGAATACCACCAGCTATAGAGGAACAACAAATCCCAGCAATAATACATTATACAGGCTGCTTAATGTATTATTGCTGGGATTTGGTGTTCCTCTATAACTGCTGGCGTTCTGCATTGTATTGTATTGTGCATAGTATTCTGCATTGTATAATACGGTGGCACATTGCAGAATACCACCGACTAATATATATTCTGGTCAGTGGCGTAACAACCGGGGGGGGCAGCAGGTGCGCTTTCCCCGGGCGCACAGCTGAGGGGGGGCGCCGGCCGAAAATGGCCCTTTTGGCTAAATGCCGAAAGTGTAATTTTCCTGCAGATACATCGGCGCATCCGTGATTTCTTTCCTCCCCGCTGGGCGCTGCTCTATGTCCCAGCGGGGAGGAGAAAAAGTGACAGCCGGCCGAGCGCTGCCGGAGGAGAGCGATGTGAGCGGCTGGTGTCTCTCCTCCCACACCGCTCTGCCTCCTGTCACAGTCCGACAGAGCGGTGTGGGGGCGGAGACATCCCCAATTATGAATGAATGGGAGTGATCTACATCCCCTCCTGTTCATTCATAGTTGTAGTTATAGTAAACATACAATGTCCTCATGTTATCAATGAACAGGAACAATGTATGTGGGGGGGTTTTGTACAGGGACAATGATTGCATGCTTGGATTTGTAGTTCCCTAGCGGATATGTGTGTGGGTGGGAGGGTACAGTTCAAGGGGTCCTGACTTACTTTCAAATCGCGGGCCCTCGATTGTCGGCGGGCCAGCGGCGAGTGAGGGAGCTCACAGCAGCGGAGTGAGCGGCTTCAGCGTCCTGTGCGGTGGGCGTGGCTTCAGCGTCCTCCCGCCCCAAAACAAAGTGAGCTGGCCGGGTTTCGTTCTAGTGCGTTCCAGAGTCCGAACGCACTCTTTATGGTTGTAGGTGGGGTAGTTTTTGGGTGGGGGGGAGATATTGGGGGGGTTAGGAACATCATCAATTAGAGATGTTTTTAAAAAAAATAGTTTTATCTCTATTATTTAAATTATAGTAAAAAAAAAAAAAAAAGTATGTGGGGGGATGCTCAATGGGAACAGTATGGAGTCCATATTGTCCCCATTGAGCATCCCCCCCACATCATTTTTACTATAATAGAGATAAAACTAATAGGTTAGATACTAATGTGGAGGCAGGTGCACAGGTGTCATTACTGTTACTACTATTACTATCAGTGTATCTCTGGAGAAGAAGGGGAGTGATATACTGACTGACTGTCATTGTCACAGCACAGTACCTGCAGGCAGCAGCTCTCCCTCTCTGTCCTCTCTGTGTCAGATCCGATTCTCGTCAGGGAGCACCTCAGGTTGCCTGGGCTGGACTCGACCTTGGGACCGTCTCAGTCACCTCACGGCCACATCTCCCCGCTGCGCTGCTGCCAGGCTGCCTGCTGGGTAATGCAGTCCTCTGGCCGTTGGCAGCTCTCCCTCTACTCAGTACTCGCCGCTGGCAGCATGAGGGAGCTGCGGCACCGCTGGCTCCTCAGATCACCGCTGGCAGTGTGAGAGAGTTGCGGCAGGGCACGAACGACCTGGTCGTAGGAACGGAACTCGGTTGTTAAGTGAGGAACACCTGTATATAGATCATTTTTTATTTGATAAATAATTGTATTTTTTGTCCCATTTTGGTGTGTTATTTTAAATAACATTTTGTTATTTTATTATATTGGCTTGGAGTTTTTCAATTCAGGTTATTTTAAATCCATGAAACTAATTCAAATGTCTAATATTGTATAGGGAGAGTTGATGATCCCTGCTGAATCACACTGTCAAGCTTAACATTTCGCTTAATGAACATATTAGATAATGTGCTTTATACGTAAGTCTGTATTTATATAGTACACAAATATATCATGGAAACATCAGATATACACATAATACATGTATAATGAGTTGTGTAAATAAGCAACATGTAAAACGGGTGCCCACAATTTTTTATGTGAAGATCTACTTTTCAAATGACGAGCTCAATGAGATCTACTTATGAAAGAAAACAGCTGTATTTTAACAACACATGAAAATGCTTCCTGGGGCTACTGCGTGTATCTTCCAATTGAATAAAGATAATCATTTGGTGAGTAACCTGGGTCCTGATGCTGCAAGCGCCCAATTTTTTTTTTTTATTGCCCTAATTCCTGTGCTATGGCAGCTGCTGTCTTCTGCTAATTCCTTCCAGTCTGCCCACTTGCCTGTCAGACCTACAGCACAGGGCTGGGGTAAGTGCTCCGAAACTCCTCCTTGGGTCTGTACTGCAGGTCTAACATCTTTGGGCAGGCCATAAGGTGGAAACAGAAGCCAGCAACTGCAGGTCTGACAGTCAGCAGGGACAAAAAAACGTAGCTGGCGAAGCATGCTTATGAAAAAGATGTTGCATTGTCGGTACCTAAGGCACTCACAGACAGATATGGGGCATGTTCCACTGGGTACCCTGCGCTATCAATGTCCATGGTCACAGGACCAGCAAGGGTGTTTTTGATGTGTGGGATATGAATAAGGGATGCACAGATACTTTTCGAGTACCAGTGCAGATACTTGGCATTTTCATGAGAAATACCAGGGTTGCAGCAGTGGCAGCTGGGATCTGGCTCTGGCACTCCACCACTGTCCTGAAATCATTAGTCTGTATTGTTTTAGAAAAACTGTCACATGACAATAAACACAAATGTATCAGTACTCGTACTTGTAAGTACTCGGCAAGTACCAGTACTCGTACTCGCAAAACTGGTATCTGTGCATCCCTTTATTTATATTTATAAAAACAAAATCGTACATTAAAACAGAGATGTACAAATCCCGGGAGCTGTGTGTGCTCCTTACAAATGACAGCTGCCTCCTAATTTTTGAATTTTTCTC
This sequence comes from Nanorana parkeri, assembly GCF_000935625.1. NCBI lineage: Eukaryota > Metazoa > Chordata > Amphibia > Anura > Dicroglossidae > Nanorana > Nanorana parkeri. Next base: position 172,075 of record NW_017306725.1, read on the forward strand.
TAGTGTAGTCTTGGAGCTCGAAAAGTATCTGTACTTGTACCGAGTACAGTACTTGGTATCTGTGCAACCCTAATATGAATGACAGACTGTATATCCACTTCGGTATTCAAATCTACTAGCAGGTAGTAACTACCTGCTTCCCGGCTCTTCATATGCTCTGTCCTGCGGACTGCTAGATAGGCTGCGCTCCCCCTCTGAGCAGTAGGAGGTTAATAATGTAGACTATAGATACAAATGATATGTAGATATAGTCTATAGACGATAAGCAATGTCATACCTGCATTTTTATGTTCAATTCTTAAAGCAGACCTCTACCAAACAATATTGACATCATTATTTTAAAATGTATTCTACACATTATAAGGAGATGTTTATGATAAACCATGATTTTTAGCTCTATTAGGTTTCTGTATTGGGAGCTGGCTGCAGTAGCGGAACAACGAGAGATCCGGAAGCTCCTGAAAATATCCCTAACACTTCAAAACTGATGTATAAACATTTCACCCAGGGTATAGCTGAGCTATAGTAGTAACTACCTTCTTTCCGGCGCACCACCTTGTGAGAATTTAGCATATTGACGTGCGCCACGTTTAATAACTTGTCACAGGAAGTTTCTAGTTAAGCAGACATATAGACATTGGCACATTTTTTGGCATGTGCCAGTCTTTGTTAACCCCCCAGTAGCACAGGCAGAGAATTGCTCTCTGAAACAAAGCACTGCATTTCTCTGGCTAGACTGATCGCCCACAGAGACTAAGGGAGAGACTGGAGGAGAGACTCTGTTGGCTGCAGCTGCAGCCATATTCTTGGATTGGTTACTGCCGTAGCTAAGATGAAAGCCCACTCCTAACAACAAAGGCAAGGATAGACTTGATTGGCTAGCAGCCCAAGAGAGCTGCAATTGGCTGCCAAGCCATTTAGTCCCACCTACCACCGTCGAGAGGCGGTGTTCTGTCGAGGAAGCCGACCCTGTCTGATTTGCCGACCTCAGCATCTGCGCTTGTGCACAGACCGGGCTTAATGAGGAAAAAGGCACTTATTTACTAAGTATTTTGTTTTAATGCTTAATTGTGACCGTTAATAATATGCCGTCCCTGGGAGTAACTCCAACACATGCGCACAGTTCATTCAATTATCCCAGCACTAATTCCTGGCATGCACGGCTGTCAGTGTACAAATTGTAAAAGCTGGTGGTAGACGGGGGAAAGATTTTACTGGAAAGTGACATTCAGTGTCTTCTACCATAATTATATATCAACTAGCAGTTGTTTTTTTTTACTTTTCATGTTTAGTTCTGCTTAAAAGGCAAACCTTGTAGCAACCAGAAGGCAGCATTTATAGAGTAGATTTCCAGTTTTAGGTTGGCTCCTTTCCCTTGCAGGCTTCTATGAAGCAGGGACATGCGGTGAGGTCAGTGGCTGGTGAGGCACTGGCTAGTAAGTTACATATTTGATTCTCATTATGTAGGCGATTGTAGTTGCACTAGTTATACTGATTTAACACAAACTCATATACAGTATATATAACATTTTATAATATCAAACATAATAATTTAGTATTTACAAAAGTACCTTTCTATCAGCAGCGAGCACTGGGTACTCCTTCTTAGCTGCGACTGGAAAACGCTGGATTATGGGAATATGGGAGGAGCAGGGAGGGAGCCTGTCTTTTAGATATCAAATACAGATGTCACCAGCACACCAAGACTCTCAAGTCAGTGCAAATCCATTTAATGAAACAATGTCACTCAGAAAATCAAGCGCTTTCGGGTCCACACAAGGTCCCCTTCATCAGGCTCAGAGTAGACTCAGTGACTGATGAAGGGGACCCTGTGTGGCCCCGAAAGCACTTGATTTTATTTCATTAAATGGATTTGCACTGACATGGGCTAGGCATTGGAGCATTTGGGCGAGTATGAACCTTGCCTAAATAATGAGTATCGGTGGATCCCTAGTAACAAACACTAAAGAGGGTATACACCTCTTTGAGTGATGTCTAGCTCCAATAATAGGGGACAGCTGACCATGTTGTCAGAGTATTCTATATAAATCTTAGTGACGTAATGAAATCTGAGTAGCATTATAGTATGTTGCAATATAATTCTGAGGAAGCAATACTTTGGAAGTGATTAGAACAGTATACTGGATGTGTCTTCTTAAGAAATGCAGTTGTCATGAGCTTTTGTCTCCACTGGGTGGAGCTGGAGCTGCAGAAAATGTTTAGGAATGTAAAAAAGATGTACACATACAGCCAAGTACAAATGATATACAATCACAGGTTTGCATCTACATGGATACAAAGGACAATGCCAAGTAAGAGTGCAGATTCAATCGAAACAAAAGGACACAGGAAGTATCCATTGCCTAGCAAAATATGTGCAAAGGTTTAACCAGTTGACATCCGCGGTGTTAAACCCCCTTCCCATCCAGGCCATTTTTCAGTATTCAGCGCTGCGGTACTTTAACTGACATTTATTCCGTCATGCAGCGCTGTACTGAAATGAATTTTATACCCTTTTTTGGGGACAGATAGAGCTTTCTTTTGGTGGTATTTATTCACCACTGGGGGTTTTATTTTTTTACTATATTAAGGAAAAATTACCAAAATTTTAAAAAAAAAACAGTTTCCCCTATATTAAATGATAAAACATTTATTATTACCCAATTTTTTGGTAAAATATAAAAGATGGGGTCACGTCGGGTAAAAAGACACTAAACATGTCAAGCCTTAAAATTGCGTGCGCGC